>NW_006921948.1:671800-673229 GCF_000298275.1 Orycteropus afer afer
ACCTTCCTTCCGAGGAGTGGCTGGTGGGTTTGAACCGCCAGCCTTCTGGTTAGCAGTCAAGTGCCTTAGGCACTATGCTACCAGAGCTCCTAGAACTGCTATAGTAAAGTAGAAATAGCCTTGGCCTTTGGGTCTGGAAAAGTGAGCTTTCATCCTGGCTCTGCTACTTACTAGCTGTGTGACCTTGGCACCTCAACTAACCTCTAAATCTCAGTTCCCTTATCTATTATATGAGGATTATAAAACTAACCTTGCCCATCTTGAAGTTTTATGTGATTTTTAAAAAGAGATAATACATGAAAAAGTGCCATGCAGTCTTCCTGGCTCATTGCAAATACTTGATCAATGTGCACTGAATCAGAATCAAAATACAATATTGATATTGTCTCAGAACTTCATGTAGGTAATATGATCATGTAGATTAATGACGAATTAGTAATTCTGTAACAAGCCAAATACAACACTTTCTGGGCTACAAAAGTTGTTTTTCATTGATATTCATGCTAGAATTCTCAAGCTCCATCTTGAGTAAAGGTCTTTTGTACTGATAATAGCATTCTCTTGATTATTTTTTCAAGATACTTTCAGCATTCGGAATTCAGGTACTTTCAGCAGAGCCAGTATGATAAGGTTAATCAGAGCTTAGATATAGACCGTGATGTATGAAACATTAAATGAACACTATAAGCCAAAGGAGCAATGAGTAATCAATCCAACTCACCAGTGAACGACTGGCCCTTCACAGTCAACAGGACTCAGGGTCAGAAACATAGAAGGTTTGATCTCAATATCTAAGGCAACATCAATTACCTTTACAATAGGTTGGAGCTGGGCTGCAAAAGCAAGACGAAAAATGTAGGAAAGTAAAGGGCCAGGGTACCGATTGAGACAGGAAAGAATCCAGTGAGAGAAACAAGGTAGGTGACACTTACCTTCCCATTGGCCCAATGCAGCACTGCATTTTGACCCCATGCATACCCAGTCTACTTGCTTCCTCATGGGTCTTGATAAAGATCTTGACTCTGAAGGTGAGCAAGTACATTTTTTTCCTTATTCAATAAAAACTTGTTCATTTCTGTTGGTAGAAAAACAGTTCCTGTGTTTTCATAAGCATTTATTAGCAAAGACTTGAAATGAGTTGGTGCTTGAGATTAAACACCATCAAACCCATTGGCGTTGAGTCGATTCTGACTCATTATGACCCTATAGGACAGAGTAGAACTGCCCCTCGGGTTTCAAGGCTGCAATTTTTATGGAAGCAGACTACCATATCTTTCTCCTGTGGAGTGCCTGGTAGGCTGGAATGGCCAACCTGTCGGTAAGCAGCCAAGGGTTTAACCACTGCACCATTAGGGCTCCTTGAGTTTATACACATTAAAATTAATATGCCATATTTTCAAGATTTTTTAAAACTAGTATCTACATTATA
>NW_006921948.1:674591-675547 GCF_000298275.1 Orycteropus afer afer
TCCAAATCTCTTGGCATAACTGAGTGAGTGCCCCAATATTATATAGTGACCATTTATGCTGCAAGAGGCAGAGTGGTGCTATCTCAACATTTATTCAAATGCATTTAGATTTTATCCCATTATTTTTTCTATTAATTTTTGTTTACAATAGTAATTTTTCACTCCTTTTCTTTTCATCTGTGATTTTCCAGATAACTCTTTTGAGAACCAAAACATGATAGATTTAATTGTAAAAGGTGATATATAGAGAACAGAGAAAAGTAGGCAAAGAGGTGATACATTATAATCTGGGAACCATTATTCCTTGTTGATGACGTGGATCCTTCCCAACAATGATGACGTATTGTGATTTAATCCACATTACTGAGCAGCAAAGCAGAAAGAATAATAATCTAACTGTAGCCCAAGATTTCACGAAATAATAGACTTTAAAGAGAAGCACAGGCTTACTTAGAGGTATTTTTTCTCCATCACTATTCATAGCACATCTTTCCAAAGTAACAGGTGATGAGATGTCAAATCTTCAAACTATCTTTCAGGACAAAATAAAACTGTAAGATGCCCGACACTGAACAAAATGACATAATAATTACTTCAATAATTGAACTCCAATTTAGCTGTGTATATGTTCATTTACATAGCCAGTATGTAGTATTACAACAAAGATGATTACTTCATCCTGTAAACACACATACAAATACACAGACACACACCCTATGCACACAAAACTCTGTAATACATCTTTTGAATATAATTCTTCGACAAGGTTATAAAGCACTTGATTTGTTGTCAAGAGAGATCTGGTTTGAATTGTATGTTCTCTATTTGGCTTAGTCACTCTGCTTAAACATCAGTATCCACATTTATGAAATGGTAATAATAGTAAGATTTCCCTATTTTCCACCTATATTTTCTAAGAGGAAATTGATATGAAAGAGATTTTTAATGATAAGGTG
>NW_006921948.1:676668-681172 GCF_000298275.1 Orycteropus afer afer
TTCAGTCTTTTTGTGCTTTACCAAGCATGATGTCCTTTTCCCAAGACTGGTACCTCCCGTTAATCTGTCCAACGTATGTGAGACGAAGTCTTGTCATCCTCGCTCCCAAGGAATATTCTGGCTATACTTCTTCCAACACAGATTTGTTCTTTCTTCTGGCAGTTCATGGTATATTCAATATTCTTCACCAACGCCATAATTCAAAGGTATTGACTCTTCTTCAGTCTTATTTATTCATTGTCCATCATTTACATGCATATGAAATGATTGTAAATACCAAGCTTGGCTTAGGTGCACCTTAGTCTTCAAAGTGACGTCTTTTTTATTTTTTTTAAAAAATACTTAAAGGAAAACTTTTGCAGCAGAGTTGCCCATTGTAACACACCCATGGGCATTGATTGTGGATCCAATTAAAATGAAATCCTTGACAATGTCAGTCTTTTCTCCACTTATCATGATGTTGCTTATTTCTCCAGTTGTGAGAATTTTTGTTTTCTTTATGTTACGGTGTTATCCATACCGAAGGCTGGAGTCTTTGACCTTCATCAGTAAGTGCTTCAAGTTATCTTCACTTTCATTAAGCAAGGTTGTATCTTCTGCATATCACAGGTTGTTAATGAGTCTTCTTCCAGTCCTGTTACTGTGTTTCTCTTCATATAGTCCAGCTTCTCAGATGATTTGTTCAACATACGGATTGAACAAGTATGGAGAAAGAATATAACCCTGATTCACACCTTTCCCGTTTAAAACACACAGTATTCCCTTGTTCCATTCAAATGAGTTTTTCTTGGTCTATGTATAGGTTCCTTATGAGTACAATTAAGTGTTCTGGAATTCCCATTCTTTGCAATAGTATCCATAGTTTGTTAGGATCCACACAGTTGAATGCCTTTGCATAGTCAATAAAACACAGGTAAACATCTTTCTGGTATTCTCTGCTTTCAGCCAAGATCCATCTGACATCAGGAGTGATATCCCTCATTTTACATCCTCTTCTGAATCCAGTTTGGATGTCTACAGTTTCCCTGTCAATATACTACTGCAACCATTTTTGAATTATCTTCAGCAAAATTTTACTTGCATATGATATTAATGATATTATTTGGTAATTTCCATATTTCATTGGATCACTTCCTGTTGCTTCATCAGGTTGCTGTGTTCCAAATTTCTTGGCATAGACAAGTGAGGGCTTCCAGCATTGCATCTGTTTGTTGAAATGTTTCAACTGATATTTTATCAATTACTAGAGCATGCTTTTCACCAGTGCCTTCACTGCAGCTTGAACTTCTTCCTTCAGTATCATTGGTTCTTGATCATATGCTACCTCCTGATATGGTTGAATGTCAACCAATTTTTCTTTGTGCAGTGGCTGTATGTATGCTTTCCATCTTTTTTTGATGTTTCCTACATTGTTCAATATTTCACTGTGGTTATGTTTTTGTGTCAACTTCCCTGGGCCTGGTTGAGTGGCTGGGCAGCTGGATATAGTACTCGCCATAATGAGACTGGTAATCAAGTCCTTGGTGGAATCTACTGGGAGCATCTGAGTAGCTGCCTAGGGATGTGGTCTGCTTCCTGTATATAAGCAGCAACTTTGGGAAGGGTCTCTAGCTTATGGCACGCTTGAACCCTTCATGTAGCTGTGTCGTTGTTTTGCAGCCTGCCATGCTCTACCAACCTTGAGACTCTCAATGGACTTGAATTAATGGCCTGCAATGTGGTTTGGTAACACTGGGACTGTGACATTTTATTTGTTGACCTTGGGCTTTTCAGCCTCAGCAGCCAGTAGCAGCTTGAGTGAGGAGATGCCTCTAGCTTCAGTGGGCCGGGAACGAGAGGCAGAGCTGAAGCCCAAGGTTGAGGGGATTTCACCCAGCCCCTAGAGCCTGGCACTTTGAACTGGGACTTCTAGCCTCCTGAACTGCAAGAGAATGAACTCCTGTTTGTTCAGGCATCCCATTTGTGGTATATTCTTGTCAGAGTGGTACCGGGTAACCAGAACAGTAAGCAATCTTCTGTGTTTGGGAAAAAAAGATGGCTAAAAAAGAAAATGAATTGTCAAAATAAGAGACTACCATTTGAGGCAAATTTGGAAATCAAAATAATAAGTAATTCAGCAAGATACCAAGATTGATGGCCTTGAAAATGTAAGAGAAGAAATTGACCTTAGTTTGGTGGACATTTTAAATTATTGAACAAGGTAATGTTGATGATACTAATAATTTAGGAAGATGAGTCTGACAATGGTTTCCAGGATTTTGAACAAATTTGAAAATGTATACATAAGTTCTTAAAAGTAATATAATAATGTTGAGAATATGCACAAGAAATTCAATGTTTTTTCAAAAAGGAATTCTGAACCTTATTGCACAAAATTTTTATGACCTATATACATATTGCAATATCTTTGAGACAAGTACCATTACTTTAAGTTGAATATTGACATGTTTTGATAAATCGAACCTGTCAAATGGCAGCCAACCTTTTGGGCTTTATTTTATTCATGAGCAATTATGTACTTTCCATTATGGACCCCTTTCTTGTTGTATATTTCATGATTTTATGTGTAGTTACATTTTTCATGTTTGCATTATTCTTCCTTGCCTTGATGTATACCTAAATATGAATATTGAACGATTAACTGAAAGAATGACACCAGAATGTTTTGTCTTTAGGGAAAGCAGATGGAGTTTTGTTTGCATTGAATATACCCCATAAATTAGCACAAAAGAAAATGCATGTTAAGTAAGTAAAGGAAATCTTTTATGCCCTTGTGTGTGTGTGTGTGAATTTGTGTGTGTATGTGAATATGTGTGTATGTGGACTTGTAACTATGCATGAAGAGATGCATGACATGTTGGTCCCCCGAATGTTCTAATTATCTTGCAGTGGAGGGATTTTAGATTTTTACTTTCTTCCTTATAATCTGTATATTTGAAATTTTCACAGAGCATATGTTAATTTTATTGTGACAGAAATAAATATCTGTGTGGAAAGATTCAAAAAAATAAATGGAAGCAGAGTAATCAGAAAAGTAGAACAGAAATACACACACACACGCATACACACAACACGGCAACTGCTGTTCTTCAGAACAAAACCTCTAAGAGTCCAACTTGGAGTCAACAACCATAATAATAAGTGTGGACCATGCAGCAGTTACCAAGGTAATTAATTAACTATATATGTAAGAAATGGTTCAGTCTCACTCATTTATTATGGATGGTAGTGGTATTTTTCTCCTGGATAATAACAAATAAACCAAAATTAAGAATCTGACTCAAAATAGTTATAAGTTCTAGTGCTAGAGAGAATGAGGGGACAATCCCTGTAATTCCAGTCCCTCAAAGTAGGGGAGTAAGGAAAGAGACAAAAGGGAGGCAAACTCCAGAGTGACCAACTGTCTTAATATGCTCAGATGTTCAGTGATAAACTTGGGAACACTCTGGACAAGAGGAGCTGAGTTGGGCACCCTAATTCTGCTTTTGTGTCAGCCTCCAGCTTTAAAGTGTAGCTTTCTAGAGACAGAATAGTATAATATAGTAGGAAACTTTTGAAGTCAGCATTGGGACAGGAAAATAGAAACTTTTTTTAGGAAATCATGGCCATCAGAAGAAATGAGGAGGGAAACTGTCCCTGAACGCATTTGGCCTGCCACTAGTCCTGTTGTTTTCCCCACAATTAGCAGAGGATGACTATGATTTGTATTTGATGCTAATATTGTTGACTATTTGAATATGGAAGGTTGTGCGAATAATTATGTAAATTGTGCTTTGGTTGTAAACTTACAAAGCAGATTTGTTCTATGTTAAAATTCTTATAATTTTTGAAGCTGAGTTATAGATGGAGATTCACTTCAGACATTGATCGAAGAATATAAGTTTAAATATTGGAGTTAAAAAATAAAAGCAACCAGTATAATGTAAGTGATGGGTTTTATAACTTCCAACACAGTTCAGAGTGAAATAAAAATTGAACAAAAGATCAATTTAGCAAAAAAAAAAGAAAGAAGAGAGATAAAAACACAAAGTCATCGTTTTTGTAGAAGAATGACAGATATAAGAAATATATAGACATATAGAGATGCAGATAATAAAAATCACAGGGATAATTTTTTTAAATATAGTACTATATTCTTTTTGAGACAGATCTAAGTCAAAATGATCAAGAAATGTTTCAAGTAACCAGAAAATTAACTATAGGCACATGCTAGCAAAAAGAGTGCAGGCTCATCAATATTATAAACTGATAAAATTCAAGGGGATAAGAATAAATTGAACAAAGAAGGATGTCCATGGTATATTCAGTATTCTCAACAACACTACAATTCAAAGGCATCATTTCTTCTTCAGCTATCCTTATTTCTTGTTTAGCTTTTGCCTGCATGTGAGGCAATTGAAGATGCTATGGCTTGGGTCAGGCATTGTGGTAGTTAAGGTTGTGTGTCATCTTGGCTGGTCCGTGGTTTTGAGTGGCTGTGCAGCTGGTTGTAGTTATTCCCCAT
>NW_006921948.1:681611-687110 GCF_000298275.1 Orycteropus afer afer
CCCACCAGCCACTCCTCGGAAGGAAGATGGGGCAATCTACTTCTGTAGTGATACTGCCTTGGAAACCCAAGGAGGGGTCACTATGAGTCGGGTCCAACATGATGGCACATAACAACAACAACACTGTTCACCAAGTCAATTCCATTTCCTTTATAACTCTCAAATTGATGCTCTTCCATCTCTTCTGACTATTCCTGACCTAATCCAAGTCTTCATCTTTTCTCACTTGAGTTACTGCAATAACTTTCTAACCTAACTCCCTGTCTTTGCTCTCATGCCATGTATTCTAGAGTGATCTTTCTAAAGCAAGTTTTGGTCATGTTATTTCCCTGTTTAAAACTTCCCTGTTTCAGATGCTTCCCTTTTCCTATAAGATAACACCAACATCCTTATCTTTTATGGCTATGCTTATTTCAGTGATAACAAATGGCAATCTGCACAGCAGATAAATGGAGCCAAAGATCATCTAAACATAATTATGAGATTTTCCATATACTCAAACTTTCTTAAATTCTGTAAAATGTTCATAAGACACTTAACTACAGTAGTGTAAGACATTAAATATATATACTTGTTAAAATAGTCTGTTGGTTTTCCTTGTAACACACACTTAAAACGTAACGCATGCCCATGTAAATGACTTGGTTTTATTATCTAATAAAATATATGCTGAATGTTGTCACCAGCACCACAACTGCAACTGTAGTGAGTCCTTTATTGTTCTTGCTTCTTTGTGTCACTCACTTCAGATCTGAAGTTCTTGGCTTCAGAATCCTTTTGCCTAAGCTTAGATTGTGTGCTCTGCCAATGTTGTTGTTGATGTTGTTATGTGCTGTCAAGTCGGCCCTGACTCACAGCGACCCCTCCTTGGGTTTCTGAGGTGGTATCACTACGGAAGTAGATTGCCCAACCTCCCTTCCGAGGAGTGGTTGGTGGGTTTGAACCATTGGCCTTCTGGTTAGCAGTCAAGTGCCTTAGGCACTATGCTACCAGAGCTCCTATGATAATTGGGTAGATATCAGAGTTCCTCTGTTTCTCACACAATGACTGATTTCCAGAACTCAGAAGTTTCACATGATGGAAAACTAAAATAAAACAAAGACCAGCATCAGTACATGCATTACCTCTTTTGATAATAACTTCAATCATAAGAGATAGGTACTATGACCATTCCCATTTTCAGATGAAGAGACTGAGGTTTAGAAAGGTTAATTGCCCAAGATTACACCTGGATTTCCATTTAGGTGATCTTCCTTGAGAGAGCAGTCTCATATCTTTACAGCAAAATAGGAATGGTGTCTTGATTTGTGTGGTGCTTTGAAGGTTTTCCTTGGTATTCAGACTTATTATGCTTGTTTATTGGAATCAGTATCTTAATAAAGTTTCTTTTATTTGTTTAAAAGGACTATTTGGAGTTCCTAGAAATCAAAATGAAAGTTACAAATGAGAAAAATAAAATTCCTTTCAGAGTTTAGGAGTTGATTCCTGGAAAAGTGTACAAATACAAAATTCAGCCATTAGAATAATAAAGACTAGGATGATGTAGGGCATTTTAAATGAAATCAGTATTTTCTTGGCTTATTCAATGATATGTGATGAGAAAAGGGATAATGCAGTGAAAGAGCAGCTGTCAATTTGGATGCGACATCCACAAATAATGTCAAAGGCTATCTTAATTAAAGAGAGTGGCACCAATGTAGCATTTCATCCATGTTGAAGAGACAACTGGGACCTATTTATCCAAGGTTATAAAAATTGAGCCCTAGAAAATCAGAGCTGACTTGAATGAAGTGTATGGTCAGGCCTATTAACTCACAGTTAATGTGAATGAAAAATGTGACTGAATTGTAGCAAAGTTGAAAGAGAAAAAACCTACAGCATTATAAATACATTGTTATGGTAGTGTAGTGCCTAAGGCACTTGACTGCTAACCAGAAGGCTGGTGGTTCAAACCCACCAGCCACTCCTCAGAAGTAAGATGGGGCAATCTATTTCCATAGTGATAACTGTCTTGGAAACCCAAGGAGGGGTCGCTATGAGTTGGGTCCAACTCGATGGCACATAATAACAACAACAACAACAGGGAATTTATAAGAACTCTGAATCTCAGTACTAATTATTTGTATGACATTGTACACGCATATTGGAAAATATTAGTGATATTTCAAACACATTTACATAGAGTAAAGATGTAATTAGGAAGCCCTATAATTTGCTAATCATCTGATGAACTTTACATCATAGTACATATTATTTTCTATGATGAAGAAGTTCTCAAGATTACTGGAGTTCTGGAACTTGAATCAACAACTCCTTTCAACATTCAGGTGTCCTTTAAATTGAGTGGTTTGCTGACACTGGTTCCCAAATTTGAAATTCTAGTCTATTGATTCATATGCTACATATTATAAAAATTCTTTACACAGAGCTTCATGTGGAATTGTAGATGGTCTTTGCCTCTAAAAATAGAAGCAACATTTCGTTTTTTTTAATCATCTGAAGAATGTTGAATCTTTCAAAAGCATTTGTAATACCCAAACCCCAAACCAATTCCTACTCACGGCAACCCTTTAGGACAGAGTAGCACTGCCCCATAGGGTTTCTAAGCCTGTAAATCTTTACTGAAGCAGAATGTTTCATCATTCTTCCACAGAGTGGCTAGTGGGTTCGAACCTCTAGCCTCTTGGTTAACAGCTGAGCACGTTAACCACTGTGCCCAAAGGCTCCCTTGCATTTGTGATAAAGTGGGGAAGAATTAAGCCAGTTATATTCTCTAAATTACCACTGTCCAATGGAACTTTCTCCAGTGTCTAATACAGTAGCCATTAACCGCATGTGGCTTCTGTCTTCTGAATACTTGAAATCTGACAAATGTGAGTCAGGAACTGAACTTTTGATATACTTTAATTTGAAATAATTTAAATAAAAATTTAAATAGCCACACAGTATTGGGTACATATTGATCAGTGCAGCTCTAATATTTTAAAGCAGAAAAATCTTGTTTTCTGAGGATAAGAAACCTTCCCCATTAATCAAAAATAGGTCATGGCAAGTAAGATACACATTTTACCCTATCTGGACAGAGAAACAATATTCAATTAATATTTAATATGAAATACTGGATATAATATTACTAAATATAAACCTACATTTTTTTAAAGTCTGCTAGCCTTAGAAGCCATCTAAATATGCCTTTCTTTTTCACTGTTGCATCCTCAGCCTTTAACACATTGTTTAACATAGAGTAGGCATTAGATAAATATTTATTGAATAGATGAATGATATAAACAAAATTAAATGACAATCAGATGCACTATTTAAATGGAAAAACCAATAAGGAAGTGGCCAAAAAACGTTTGATGATAGTCCAGACTTAGATGCAAATGTTTTTCCATAACTCTGATTTTACTGGAACTATCTAAAGCCACATCCCATCCATGATTCTTTCAATTAAATCAATTTTGGATGTTTGTTTATTCTTCAGTCACATTCATCTCATCTCAGAGCTACGGCATATTGCTATGGCAAATGCAGAATTCTCATTTTAATTCTACAAGCATTTATTGGACGTGTACTATTTTCTGGGCACTGTATTAAAGAGGCAATGTATTGAGTAAGACTGTAGGCTCTCGAGCCAATGACCTGGGTTGGAACCCTGCCTTTGCACATATTTTGGAATGGTCATAAATATGGATTGCTTTCAGTCAGTTTGTCATTGTAGCTGCCTTCCAAATTTCTTGGCTTAAATGAGTGCTTTCAGTGATGCATCTATTTTTTTGAAACATCTCAATGGGTATTCTGTCAATTTTTGGAACCTTGTTTTTCATTGGTTCCTTTAGTGCAACTAAATACCACAGGTTCTTGATCGTATGCTACCTCCTGAAATGGTTGAATGTTGACCAATTCTTTTTGGTACAGTGATAGTGCATTTATTCCATCTTCTTTTGATGCTTCCTGCATTGTTCAATATTTTGTCCTTAGAATCCTTCAGTATTGTGATACAAGGCTAGATTTTGTTCTTCAATTCTTTCAGCTTGAGAAGTGCTGAGCATTTTGGTTTTCTTCCCTTTTAGTTTTCTAATTCCAAGTCTTTGCACATTTCATTACACTTCTCCATTTTGGAGCTGAGGAAATTGAGACTCAGACGGTTTAACTAATTTGCTTTTTCTACTATGCTATACTTTTACTCAGGTAAGTAAATAAACCTGAACAAAGCACTTAAAGATCACAGCACATTCAACATATTCTTAGCGCTTGTGCCTTGGTTTGAGTATAAGTTGAGTGATCGATCAGATGTAGAATGTAGGGCAAGAAGGGTAGGAAGTGCAGGCTGAGGCTATGTCGCAGTGGCTTTGACCACAAAAATAAGGTATTTTAAGAGCATTCTTTAGACAGTTAAGGATGTCAACCTTTGAGAACAGATATGATCATCGTTACATTTTATAAGGGAGCTCTGGTGGTACACTTGGTTGTGGTGTCAAGATTGGAGTTTGAAAACAAGACTACTGCATCAACTCCAGAGAAAAGATAAAATTGAGATGGTGGAAAGGAAAAATAGGGAACAGGAGTTACAGAGTCAGTCAATTAGAGAGCTAGGAGAGAATTCAAATCT
Source organism: Orycteropus afer afer (assembly GCF_000298275.1). Classification (NCBI taxonomy): domain Eukaryota; kingdom Metazoa; phylum Chordata; class Mammalia; order Tubulidentata; family Orycteropodidae; genus Orycteropus; species Orycteropus afer. The sequence goes on from NW_006921948.1 coordinate 686,224, forward strand.
TTACCCCCTAATCTGATTCATCTGTATTGTTTCTCTGCATTGTTTTTTTCTTGACTCAAAATCAGTTTTCAATGAAAATTTCTGAAAAACGATTGCCTATATCAGGTGACTGGTAGCTCTGGAAAATTACTTTTCCTGCAAGATATGTTTGAATGGTTCATTTCCCTTGTGATGTGAATCACTTATTGTAGAAGAAAATACACACCATTATTATTATTTTTTTAATCCTGAAAAAAATGTTTACATGTGAGTTCTTCTCACACACAAAAAAAGCCACAAGATTTGGTACAGGATTAAATGAAAATTAAAGGTTCAGGAATTAGGGGTTAGTGAGAAGGTGTATGAATTATCAGGAAATGGCTAAGAAGAGCATCTTAAATTTCCAGTGGTCATTCACCTAAATAATTCCTCCTTACCTATTATGTGAAGATTTGCCCATTGCTCAAATAAGTTGTCCTTGAAGTAACGTTAGCACTACAGCATGAAATATCAACTGTCCTGCCACGACAGAATGCGTCCAGGCAGCAAGCATCTGATCCTGTGAGAGCCTTATGGTTGGCAAAGAACAAATGTGACTACATTTGTACCATTTGTACCATGTCCACAAGGCAGAATCAGTGCTGATGGCTGCCAAAACAGGATGCTGAGAACACCCGTTTAAGTCTGTTAAATTAATTTTAATGACAGTATTATACCCACTAATTAACTCCATCAAGGGGCTTCCTCTGCTAAACCAATAATTTTATCATTGTTGGCCACCAAACAAGTTTTCCCTTTAAGATACACATAGGCACACATACGTACAAACATGTATGCACATACAGATTCTATGGAGAACATAGAATCTGTATGTGCATACATGTTTGTAAGTGTGTATGTCTATATAT
>NW_006921948.1:687286-689036 GCF_000298275.1 Orycteropus afer afer
CCCAACCTTCCTTCCAAGGAGTGGCTGGTGGGTTTGAACCGGCAGCCTTCTGGTTAGCAGTCAAGTGCCTTAGGCACTATGCTACCAGAGCTCTTACACATAGGGACCCCACAAATTGGAATCAATTTGACAGCAACTAGTTTTATATATATAGAAACATATATATCATTAAGACATGTGCTACATTTAATTTCATATTAATGTTGACGTCATGACAAGGGATTCTTTTTCCTGTTTCTTAGAAATTACTTTTAATCTCATTCTTTATTGATATTGGAATTATGGAATGTATCAGTGTATTTTGTTTCCCCACAGCTAACAATGGCTGAGTGCCCACACTATTCCAGTTATTATATTTGACAGTAGAGCCTAATGAACATGACTTTTTATTTTTTGTCATATTCTATAAGGTTACATCATCCTGTTTCAAACTTTACCATGGACTTCCCAACAGAATCTATAACCTCGTGGCAAAAGCGAGATTAAGTGATAAGGTTTGCTAAAACCTTAATGGCTAGAGTGAACAGGGGAAGGCATGGTTATTGTTTTAAAGATACAGGTGGTTTTTCTTTATTACTAGAGAAAGAAGGTTAGATGTTCATTTGAGCACAGATATTGCATTCCAGAGCACTTAATTTTGCTCATGCAAAACCTGTACATAGACCAAGAGGCAGTGGTTCAACCACAACGAGGGGTTACTGCATAGTTTCAAATCAGGAAGGGTGTGCGTCAGGGTTGTATCCTTTCACCGTACTTATTCAATCTGTATTCTGAGCAAATAATCCAAGAAGCTGGACTATATGAAGAAGACCATGGCATCAGGATTAGAGGAAGATTCATTAACAACAGTGATAGGCAGTTGACACAACCTTGCTTGCTGAAAATGAAGAGGTCTTAAAGCACTTACTGATGAGGATCAAAGACTCCAGCCTGCAATATGGATTATGCCTTAACATAAAGAAAACAACTGGACAGTAAGCAACACCATGATAAATAGAGAAAATATTGAAATTGTCAAGCATTTCATTTTTCTTGGATTCATAGTCACTGCCCATGGAGGGAGCAGTCAGGAAATCAAGCAATGTATTGCACTAGACAGATCTGCTGCAAAAGATCTCTTTAAAGTGTTAAAAAGCAAGGATGTCACTTTGAAGACTAAGGTACACCTGGCCAGGCCTTGGTATTTTCACTTGCTTCATATGTGTGTGAAAACTGGACAATGAGTAAGAAAGACTGAAGAAAAATTGATGCCTTTGATTTATGGTGTTGGCTAAGAATATTAAATATACCATGGAGAGCCAGAAGAATGAAAAAATTTGTCTTGGAAAAAGTGCAGTGTGCTCCTCTCAAGCAAAGATTGCAAGACTTAGTCTCATGTACTTTGGACATGTTGTCAGGAGGGATCTGACCACTCATCTGTCAGTTCCTTACACTATGGTGGCTTGCATGTTGTTGTGATGCTGAAGCTATGCCACTGGTCATTCAAATACCAGCAGGGCCAACCAGGGTTGACTGGTTTCAGTGGAGCTTCTAGACTAAGATAAACTAGGAAGAAGGAAGAGGTGGTCCACTTCTGAAAAAAAAAATTGTTGTTGTTGTTATGTGCCGTCGAGTCGGACCCAACTCATAGCAACCCCTCCTTGGGTTTCCGAGGTGGTATCACTACGGAAGTAGATTGCCCCATCTTCCTTCCGAGGAGTGGCTGGTGGGTTTGAACCGCCAGCCTTCTGGTTAGCAGTCAAGTGCCTTA
>NW_006921948.1:689281-690981 GCF_000298275.1 Orycteropus afer afer
AATTATGTTGATGGAGTAAAGCTTTTGTGACCTTCATTTGCTGATGTAGCATAACTCAAAATGAGAAGAAACACCAGTAAGCATTAGAAGTTGTCAAAAATGAAATGGAATGTATAAAGATCTATATCCTAGGTATTTGTGAGCTGAAATGGATGGGTGTTGGCCATTTTTAATCAGATAATCATATGGTCTACTATGCCAGGAATGACAAGTTGAATACAGATGGCATCAGATAGTCAAAAAGAACATTTCAAGATCTATCCTGAAGTACATGCTGTTAGTGATAGGATAATACCCTACAAGGAAGACTATTTACTATTATTCAAATCTATGCACCAACTACTAAAGGCAATGATGAAGAAATTGAAAAGTTTTACCAAGTTCTGCAGTCTGAAATTGACCAATCATGCAATGAAGATAATTACTGATGACTGGAATGCAAAAGTTAGAAACAAAAGAAGCATTTGTAGATGGAAAATATAGCTTTCATGATAGAAATTATGCCAGACTTCGCATGATAGAAGTTTGCAAGCCCAATGACTTTTTTATTTCAAATATCTTTTTTCAACAATATAAATGGTGACTATTCGTGTGGACCTCGCCAGACAGAATAGACAGGAATCAAATTGCCTACATCTGCAGAAAGAGGCAGTGGAGAAGCACAATATGATCAGTTAGAATAAGGCCAGTGGCTGACTGTGGAAGATACAATCAATTGCTCATATGCAAGTTAAAGTTGAAGCTGAAGAAAATTAAAACAAGTCCACAAGAGCCAAAATACGAACTTGAATATAAACCACCTGAATTTAGAGACACAGTGAACACAGGTCTCACTTGCCAGAAACCAGACAGGTGAGCTGTAGGAGGAAATCAAGAACATCATACATGAAGAAAGCAAAAGGTTAGGGAAAAAAAAAAAAAGAGACCAAAATGGATTTCAGAAGAGACTCTGAAACTTGCTCTTGAACAGAGAGTAACAAAAGGTAATAGAAGAAATGAAGAAAAAGAGTCGAACAGAAGATTTCAATGACAGCTCGAGGAGACAAACTAAATTATCATAGTGAAATGTGCAAACACGTGGATTTAGAAAAGAATACGTTCAGCATTTCTCAATCTGAAAGAACTGAAGAAAAAATTCAAGCCTTGAGTTGCAGTATTGAAGGGTTCTGTTGGCAAAATATTGAACAATGCAGAAAGCATCGAAAGAAGATGAAAAGAATACATAGAATCATAATACCAAGCAGAATTGGTCAGCATCCAACCATTTCAGGAGGCAGCATGTGATTAATAACTAATGGTATTGAAAGAAGGAGTCCAAGGTACACTGAAGGAATTGGAGAATATTAAGGCTCCAGATCAATACATCTCAATGGTATTGACTTAATACCATTGAGATGTTTCAACAAATAATTGCACCACTGGAAGTGCTCACTTGTCTATGCCAAGAAATTTGGAAGACAGTTACCTGGCCAACCGACTAGAAAACATCCATATTTCTGTCCATTCCAAGGATTGGTGACCCAAAAGAATGTGGAAACTATTGAACAATATCACTAATACCACTTGCAAGTAAAATTATGCTGCAAATAATTTAAAAATTGTTGCAGTAGTACATAGACAGGGAACTGTCAGAAATTCAATCCAGATTCAAAAGAGGACATGTAATGAGGGATATCACTGCTGATGTCAGATGGATCTTG
>NW_006921948.1:691226-693687 GCF_000298275.1 Orycteropus afer afer
AAAGGTTTGTGTCAGGGTTGTATCCTTTAACCATACTTACGTTATCTCTCTGCTGAACAAATAATCTGAGAAGTTGGACTTTATGAAGAATGTGGCATCAGGATTGGAAGAAGACTTGTTAAGAACCTGCAATATCCAGATGACACACCATACTTGCTGAAAGTGAAGAACAATCGAAGTACCCTTCAACTCAACCAATAAGCAACATCATGATAAATGCATAAAAGACTGAAGTTGTCAAGAGTTTCATTTTACTTGGGTCTACAATTAACATGCATGGAATCAACAGTCAAGCAGTCAATTTATTTTATTGGGCAAATCTACGACAAAACACCTCTTCAAATTGTTCAAAAGCAATGATATCACTTTGAAGACTAAGGTGCACCTGATTCAAGCCATGGTATTTTCAATAGTCTCATATACACGGGAAACCTGGGCAATAAATAAAGCAGATCACAGAGGAATTGTTGCATTTGAAATGTAGTGTTGGTGAAGAATATCGAATGTATCATGGACTACTAGAAGAATGAAAAAATCTGTCTCAGAGGAAGTACAACTGGAATGCCCCTTCTTAGAAGCAAGGAGGGGAAACTTCACCTCTCTTACTTTGAACACATTATCAGAAGGAACCAGTCCTTGGGAAGGGTATCATGCTTGATAAAGCAGATGATCAGCAAAAAGAGAGGAAGACTTTTAACGAGGTGGGCTGACACGGTGGCTGAAACGATGTGTTCAAGTATAGAAAGAATTGAGAGGGTGGCTCAGGGCTGGGCAGTGTTTCATTCTGTTGTACGTGGGGTTGCTATGAGGCAAAACTGAGCTAGTACTATTACTTCTACAGTGAGCTAAAACTCCACCTCTTTCTGTTTCTCCTCTCTATAATCAAAGGAACATGGAGCTTAAGAGTGACTGTTGAGGTGACAGAGAATTGCCATGACAGCAGCACCAAAGTAAACACTTTCAGTCACCATTGCTTGTTTACATTGACTCATTCATTCAAAATTTTGATTATTAACTGTCAAGTACTATGTAAGGAAGGGAAGGGGAGAGAGAAAACAAGACACAATGCCTATTGACTTCCTTGTGAGGTTTACAGTTCTCAGCAAAGGAGATCTTGGGCATCTCCTTGGTAGTGCTTATAAGTGGTGGTTTCCAGTGTGGGTGGGAGGGAAAGGGAGAGCAAGGACTTATTGCTTAGGGGACACTGAGCTTCTCTTCAGGGTGATGGGAAAATGTGAAGGTGGATGCTGGTGAAGATTGCATAATGTGACAAACACAATTAATGTCATCAAATTGCACATATGAAGAATATCAGGATGGCAAATGTTATGTTACATATATATTTACCATAATAATAATAATAGACCAAACAGTTGATGAGCATCCCGGCCTAATTAATAAGTGCTGTTCCAAAAGGCAAGAAATAAAAATATCACATTGACCATGTCAATAAGTGTACTCAAGAAATTTTTGGCCAGCTAGATTTCATGACACACCAGTCCCAGCTATCTGGCTATGGGAGTTGTTGCCTTAGCTTTTAATATAAGAAAAAAATAATTTTACTGAAACACAGTAATGGATTGGTAGATTAAACAAATGGCATTTCAGGAGAACTCAGAGTCACCAAGTGTCTCCAAACAAAACAAAGAGAAAAGGCAGAGTGCTGCTGGTATCTGAATCTGACCCCAGAGCTCTCACACAGTGTCCATCCGCCTTGCACCTTACAAGCTGCCTTCAGAAACACAATGCCCTGTGACTCCGGAGGGGTAAGCCAAAGACTTCATTTTATTCAGGTAAAGTCATTTCAGGTTCTCTGTTGCCATGGCAAGCCTCCATGACTTTGCTCAGTCACTATTCCTGAAACAATCAATTTAGTTGTGATTGAGATCTGCCCAGACCCCTCCCTTGGCAGTTCCACCCTATTTGGATGTAGTAGTCATGCCTTGTGACATTGTGACATCAAAATAATTGGTGCAAAAGTAGAAAAGTCCAACGATAGGCATGGAATATGTTGCACTGATTTGTTTTCTCTCTGAGTTCACTTGGGTTCATAGCTACAGTGAACTGTTTGGGACTCAGCTGCATCTACTGCTGTAATGGGGTTTCTATTCACATTTAGTAAAATCAGGGTTTAATGATAATGGCATAATATTGAATTCTTACATGTTCTAAATTGAAATCAGGTATAGGTGAAGGGTCAGAAGGTGTTGAGTCTGACAGGCATTATAGTAATCATTTCTGTTGCCTTATGCCCCCAAACAGAGAATGAATTCCTAGGTAATCCTCTCTTGTCATGAGGGAGAATTTATCTACTAGTTCTACATTTTCTTTACTACCTTAGGTCAAGAGGAGGGCACACCAGGTTCACAATACCACTAGTTCTGACCAGGTGATAGGGTCATCTGGTGTTTACTTCTGTTAGAATTACTTGTCTGCCAACCTTGTATAAAGTCCTTATTGA
>NW_006921948.1:693787-695481 GCF_000298275.1 Orycteropus afer afer
ATTCCTAGAAGTATGTTTATTTTCTTGTTCATGCTCCACTCTCCAAGCTAACGGCATTATATAAAAGGGTTCTTATATAAAAGGAAAACCCAAGTAAATGAAATTTGTAGGAGGTTGGCAAATTATGGCCTGGGGCTGTTTTTGTATGGCTCTTGAGCTAAAAAATTATATATTTATATTTTTCTCCCCTGGGGGGGTGCTACAGTCATGGGGTTGCCATGAGTTCAAATCAACTTGACAGCGACTAATAACAACCAAATATTGATGATTAATTGAGAGGAAGAAGCAGCAGCAGTAACAGAGACAGCTTGGCCCACCAAAGCTAAACTATCTACTCACTGGCCCTTTACAGAAAAAAAAAAAGACAGCCCATAAAATAAACAATAGTAAGAGACTGAGCAGCACTTGATCGAATTAACTCCACTTAGGGAAATCATTGGGGCGGGGGTATTGATGGGATCATGCTACCGACAAAATGACAAGGTCATCGGAACCAAGTGAGATTCTTTATCTAAGAGTTAGCTTGAATCTGCTAGCTCTAGAGGGTGAGTCTGGGTAGTTGACCTCCCTCTGCTTCCATTGGCCTGCTTTAAGCTGGTATAGAAATTGTATGGCTTCAATACCTATTGTCTCACTTATTCTGTCCTTTAGCATCACTCTCTAGAAGGAACCAGGAACTGAGAAAGGACAAAACTTCACTCTCAATGTGCTGTATAACACGGCCTGTAGTCAGTGCATTTCTGGCCGCCTGCTACTTAGACTGTTCTCTCTGCCTTGACCATCACCGACAATGGTAGTGAAAGTAAAACAGTAATGCAAAAAACTCTCCTGATAACATTATTATTATTATTATTGTCATTGTGGAGTAAGAGTGCTTTAAAACTTCAAGGACCTTCATGCATTACAATAAGAAATTGAACTTGTCTGTATAAAGATACAAGTTTTTTTTTTTTTCTGGAAAAAAGTACAGATAATATGAAAATGTAAATAACAAGAAAAACTTGTGATGTATGTGGTATAGAAGAGTTGATTAATAAATATATAAAGATCATTTAGAAAACAGTAAGAAAAATGCAAAGGTCCCCAAAGGAAAATGAGAATGGCAGTGAAGGACAGGGGAGGGCCACATTGAAGCAGTGCCACTGGGCAGCACTAGAAGCCATGCTCTCAGTTTCTCAAGGGCAGTGCTAAAGGGGTGAGGGGGCAGCAACTTCTGACCTCCTCTAACCACACAAGAGGAAGACAGAGTCACCATCAGCAGCCCAAGGCCTTTTCCTATGAGGCCAGGCAGGCCGCCACCTTCTAGCCCTCATACTAACCTTGACACCAACTGTCTCGCGTCACCCACCAACTCTTGGCTAGATTCGATAATTTGGTGCAGTGGCCACACACAACTCAGAGATTATAGGGTTTATTAGGGAAGCAACAGGCTATAATTGAAATCCAGGCACGTGCTCAGGAAACAGTTCTTTGGTCAAGACAGTCTCCCCTCTGCTGTGCCCTTAGACATGCCTCTCTGACCCTTGGCCTCTTGGCCTGGCCTCTGCTGCTGTGGGCTGCTCTGTCTCATGCCTCTTGGTTCCACTGCCACCATCTCTCAGTTGGGTGTCTCGCTCAGCAAAGCATCTCTCTTTCAGCAGCAGGTCTCTTAGTGGGCCTTTCTCTCAGCAGCGGGTCTCTCTCAGCTGGCAGTG
>NW_006921948.1:696315-698562 GCF_000298275.1 Orycteropus afer afer
GGGATCTGAGCCCGTGGGTGGGCCTGATGATTCAACCTTGAAGGACAGGGGAGAAGGCAGAAGTAATGCTGCTGATCTTTCTGGACCAGGTGTCTTTGAGAGATTTTCCTCTGAGCGACAATCTCTGTGACCTTCAGGTCAGCTTGTTCTCAGAAGTGGCATCATGACATTTCTTCCAAGGATTAAAATTCTCACACTGGCCTGTCACGGCACACACCTTGGCAAGAAGGCAAGGCACACAGTGTGTGTCTTTTTCTGTGTAGACATTTGCTGTGGGGCACAGCTTTCCCTGACCTAAACCATAATTTACGGTTTGCATTTGTAAATGTTTCTGTTAAGTTACTCTAAAACAGTTAAATTTCCAGAGCTGACATGTAACATGGGGGAACTATATATGAATCTGAGACTTTTTATGGCCAAATCCTATGCTGAATTTCTGGATAAAGTTACATAGTATAAAACATATTTCATTCTACTATAGCGTGATTTAAGCTTGATTACAAAAGTACATATGGTTATCTTTAAATTCAGTTAAGTGTATTCCTGGTTTATATGATACAATTTGGCAAGTTTTGTAGATTTGAAAAAATATCACACATATGGGTGGGTGATATGTAGTTGTGGCAAAATTGTGCTTCTCTTTAATCCCTGGGGCAAAGAGCATGATTTGTTCCAGCAGCAATTATGTGGAGGTTTCATCTTCCTTTCTTTCTATTGAAGGCAGCTGTGTATTGATTTCCAAGCACATCTTGACATGTGCTTTCACATCTTGTTTCATTTTTCCTTCACTTATTTAAAGTCACTGATTTGGAGTAAATCTGAGGGGAAAAAGATCATGGAAGTCAGAGAGTTTACGATAGCCCAATCTTGCGTTAACTGGTAGCTGTATCTGCTTCTAATCTTGGAGGCCATATATATTGAGTCACATTTATTCCATTGACATGTCAGTGAACAGTTGTCTTAAATGGTAGCCAAAGAGAAAGGCCACAATGCACCCATGCTGATTACAAAGAAAGAGAGAGAAGCTCCCAACTCAACCAGCTTCAGTGACATTTATCCCTCAACAAGTGCTCTGTAGGGGGCAGTGAGAGTCAGAATGCAGACTTTTGGAATAATTGGCATTTTGGCAGCTGACTGTGTTTGGTGAAGCATCGTTGGAAGCAACTTCTAGAAGTTTGACATTTAAAATCAAAATAGTTGACAGATAAACATTCAAAAGATCTTTTGAGGGGATTAGGATATATGAAGGATCTGTGGTTGCACAGTGCCTAAGGCACTTGACTGCTAACCAGAAGGCTGGCAGTTCAAACCCAGCAGCCACTCATCAGAAGGAAGGTTGGGCAATCTATTTCCGTAGTGATACCACCTTGGAAACCCAAGGAGGGGTCATGATGAGTCGGGTCCGACTCGACGGCACGTAAGAACAACCACCACCACAACTAAATGAGCATTTACTGTGTCCCAGGCACTGTGGTATACTTTTTAGAGGTCTTATCTCATTTGCTCTTTACAACCGCCTTGTGCGGTATCATCTCTATTTTTTGTGTGTGTGTGTGATTTGGGTGAAAGTTTACAAAGCAAATTCATTTTCCATACAGCAGTTCATACACATTTTCTCTCTTGACAGGGACTGCAAGTCCCCACTAACAGCTCTCTTCCCACTCCCCTGATGGCTTCTTAAAACCAAACACTAGTTTAGGAGGTCTGGTGGCTAGTGCCTAAAGCATTTGACTGCTAACCAAAAGACAGGCGTTCAAACCCTTCAGGCACTCCTCAGAAGGGAGAGGGGCAGTCTACTTCTGTAGAGGGGTCCTATGAGTTCGAACCAGCCCGAGGGCAGTGAGTCAGTCAGTCACTTTACATTAACTGATAAAGAGTGTCTACCTTGTGCATTTTACTCTTTAAGATCTGTCTATATGGGACCATATCGACAACAGCAACTTGAAAGATTAGATAGGAACCTTAGGAAGCATTGAGTTTACGTTAATGTGGGAGGAACAACTTAGAAAAGGAGGGTGGGAAGAGTTTCACAACTTGAAGAACATAATCAACGTCACTGAATTGCACATGTAGAACCTTGCATTGGTGGGTTTTTGCTGTGTATATTCTTATTTATTTATTTATTTATTATTTTCTTGTGATTTGGGTGAAGATTTACAGAGCAAATTCACTTTCCGTATAGCAGTTTACATATACTTTGTCTCATGACATTGACCACAGTTTACCACAATGCAACAGCTCCCTCCC
>NW_006921948.1:721087-721782 GCF_000298275.1 Orycteropus afer afer
CTAAAACTGTTAAATTTCCAGGGCTAACAGGTAACTTGGGGAATCAGAGATTTTTATAGCCAATTCCTATGGTGAATTTCTGGATAAAGTCACAGAGTATAAAACATATTTCCTTCTACTACAGCATGATTTAGGAGCTCTGGTAACATAGTGCCTAAGGCACTTGACTGATAACCAGGAGGCTGGCTGTTCAAAACCACCAGCCACTCCTCGCAAGGAAGGATGGGCCATCTACTTCTGTAGTGATACTGAACGAGTGGTCGCTATGAGTTGGGTCTGACTCAACAGCACATAAGAACAACAACATAGCATGATTTAAGCTTCATTACAAAAGTACATATGGTTATCTTTACATTAAATTGACTGTGTTTCTGGTTTATATAATAAAATTTGGCTAGTTTTGTAGATTTGAAAAAATATCACACATACGGGTGGGTGATATGTAGTTATGGCAAAATTGTGCTTCTCTTTAATCCCTGGGGCAAAGAACATGATTTGTTCCAGCAGGGATTATGTGGAGGTTTCATCTTCCTTTCTTTCTATTGAAGGCAGCTGTGTATTGATTTCCAAGCACATCGTGACATGTGCTTTCACATCTTGTTTCATTTTTCCTTCACTTATTTAAAGTCACTGATTTGGAGTAAATCTGAGCGTGAAAAGATCATGGAAGTCAGAGAGTTTACGATAGCCCAATC
>NW_006921948.1:722157-723885 GCF_000298275.1 Orycteropus afer afer
CCCCCCTTTTTTTTCCAAATGTTTTTGAGTTTTGTTCTGCATTGTTCTGTCTCTCTATCCAGGATCTCCTACATAGACCCCCCCTCTGAGTGGTTGACAGTGGTAGCCAGGCACCATCTAGTTCTTTTGGTCTCATAGTCATATAGGCTGCAGATCACATGGTGTACCAGTCGCTAGGACTAATTCTTTCCATGAACCTTTGGTTTTCTTCATTCTTCTTTGCTCTGGATGAGGAGAGATCTACCGTTGCATCTAGATAGCTGCTTGCAAGGTTTTAAGATCCCAATCACTACTCACCAAAGTAGGAGGTGGAACAATGTTTTGTGTAGTATGTTAATGATAGCACAATCTTGTATTAACTGGTAGCTGTATCTGCTTCTAATCTTGGCAGCTATATATATTGAGCCACATTTATTCCATTGACTTGTCAGTGAACAATTTTCTTAACTGGTAGCCAAAGAGAAAGACTAAGATGCACCCGTGCTGATTACAAAAAAGAGAGAGAAGCTCCTAACTCAACCAGCTTCAGTGACGCTTATCCCTCACCAAGTCCTCTGTAGGGGACAGTGAGAGTCAGAATGCACACTTTTGGAATAATTGGCACTTTTGGCAGGTGACAGTGTTTGGTGAAACATCTAGAAGCAACTTCTAGAAGTTTGACATTTAAAATAAAAATCGTTAACATATAAGCATTCAAAAGACCTTTTGAGGGGATTAGGACAGGAGGAAAATTGGCCCAAGGTAAACAAAACTATTATTTGCTGAGAAGTGCTATGTGCCAGTCACTGTGCTGGCCTTGTCATCTGCCTTATTTCACTTACGCTTAACAATAATTCTAGGAGGCACCTGTTATTTTCTCCATTTTGCAGGTCAGGAAACAGAAGGTAATATGCTCAAGGTCATATGTAAGTGATGGTAGTCTATCTCCAAATCATATTCTCTTGATCATGATGGTTTATTGTTCATATTTAACTCTTTCCAGTAATTTAATTATTTAACTTGGGTTGATTTTGAATCAGACAAATGAAATTGGCCAAAAGAATGCAGTATATAACTTCAGAATAATAATATTCTTAGTTGCCGGTTGAGTCGGTCCCCCACCTGGGGCCACTCCAAGCCCAGCAGGTTCAGATCATTGCGATCCTTTGGGCTTTCTTTGGCTGATTTTTGGGAGTTGATCTCCAGGCCTTTCTTCCTAGTCCATCTTCATCTGGATGCTCCACTGAATCCCATTCAGCATCATAGCAACATGCAGCCTCTGCTGATGGATGGGGGGTGGCTGCACAAAAGGTGCATTGGCTGAGAATCAAACCCTGGTCTGTTGCATGGAAGGCAAAAATTCTACCACTAAACCATATAATAATAGCTACCACTAAATGAGCATTTACTGTGTCCCAGGCACTGTGGTTTACTTTTTAGAGGTCTTGTCTCCTTTGCTGTTTACAACAGCCTTGTGAGGTAGTTGTTTATTGTTGTTATGTGCTGTCAAGTTGGGCCCGACTCATAGCGACCCCTCCTTGGGTTTCTGAGGGGGTATCACTACAGAAGTAGATTGCCCAGCCTTCCTTCTGAGGAGTGGTTGGTGGGTTTGAACCACCAGCCTTCTGGTTAGCAGTCAAGTGCCTCAGGCACTGTACTACCAGAGCTCCCCCTTGTGAGGTATCATCCCCATTTTTAGAGATAAAGTGACAGACTCTGAGTGGTAAAGTGGTGCCTAACTCACAGTGC
>NW_006921948.1:724806-734097 GCF_000298275.1 Orycteropus afer afer
TTAGCAGTCAAGTGCCTTAGGCACTACGCTATAAGAGCTCCCAAGATGACTCATTAGGACCTGAGAAACTGTTTCTGTTGCTGCCTCGTAGGACTGTCACATAGAAACACACACACACACACACACACACGATAAAAGATCTGATCCTCAGGGTTATAGGGAACATACCTATAGCATTCTTCTAGAGCAGCTAAGAGATGGATTAACTCAACCATTGCAATGAGGAAAGTCTATGACTGATTGATCTATAATACTGATTGGAGGCTCTCTGGAAGAAGAACCCTAAATATGAGAGGTTATAGAGGACTCACCCCTCCTAGGTGTATATCCAGTAACCACACACACATTTACACACACTGGGATGGTTGTCTGGTCATAGTCATGGCCATTGTTGGAGGGCAATGGGATGGTTCACGTCAGCACAGACTACAATACACTCACATAAAAGTGGAGGGATTTTAGGTAAGATTCAAAGTAGTAAGTAATGGGGAGGCCTGGGAGACAAAGAATAAACCATGAAATGGGGGTGTTCCCCAGTAATGATTATGGAAATGCCCCCTTCCCTGTCATGGGTGCCACTAGAATGGATCATAGGGAGATGAGGAGGGAAGGGTGGCAAGTATCTTTAAGGAAGCTTTTTAGAGGGCAGTCAGCCATCTTGACCTCTCTGGGGTCCCCCTCCCTCAGCACACCACCCCTACATTTGTTAGGAGAGGTGCTTTGTGATGTTTGAGCCACTCCAGGGCTCTCATTGGCTGGAGGAGTTCCTGGACGACCAAACAAAGCTCCAGTGTGTGGCCCCTCCTTGCCCAGGAGGGTATATATAAGGAGGTGAGGAGGCCTGGGGTAGACCACTGTTGACTACAGCATGGCAGAGGTGAGCAGGGACCCAGAAGAGCCTGATGCAGATAATGAAGAGCCCAGCACAAGCGGATATGAACCTTTCTCTGCCACCAAAGGAGGGAAGAAGAGAACGACGTCCTGTCAACCCGAAGATAATGACATGGTCAGATAGCCTGACCCATGCTCCTCCTCTACTTTTCCATCTAGCCCCCCCAAAAAAGAGAAAAAAACAACTCCTCCCCTGTCCTTGCCTGGTACATATTCCATCCTCGGCCTACACCCCTTCTCGTGATGCTCCCCATTCCATCCTGTCACCATCTTCTTTCAAATAAATGGTCTTCTCGGATCTGTTTCACTACCAGGTGCAGAAAATGCTGAAGAAGTTAGAAGCAATCATTCAGGAAAGTTCAAGAAGAGCGACGGGAACAAAAAAAGCCTATGTACTTAATCTTTTACCACCGGATGGGTAAGAAAAAAGATCAAATTCATCCCCAGCAGAAAGAAGAGGCCCTGGAGGATTCCAGACCAATGAAGGACTCTGTCCCTGAGGAGGCTTCTGTCTCTGTGGAGGATTCCAGCTCTATGGATGACTCCAGCTCTCTTGACAACCCCAGCTCTCTTGACGTCTCCAGCTCTCTTGAGGAGTCCAGCTCTCTTGATGACACCAGTTCTTTTGATGACTCTAGCTTTCTGGACGGTTCTGGTTCTCTGGATGACTCTAGCTTTGTGGAGGACTGTAGTTCCCTGGACGACTCTGGCTCAGTGGACGACTCTGACTCTGACTCTGTTGAGGAATCCGGCTTTCTAAATAACACCTTGGACAGGGCACATCCAGGAGACTTAGAAATGTCTGACGTGTTTTCAGAAGATACTCTGAACACATGCATAATATCATAGAGGTCAAATCTTATACCAAAAGGGTCAACTGGTGGTGGTGATTAAAATAAAATCCACAGATTGTGAAAAGTACATGTGTGTATTGTGAATCTTCTGATGTGTGGAGGGAGGGAAGGAAGGGAAGAGGCAGATATGTGAGAAGTGAGGGAGATAGGGTCCTTCAGCATTTGGGACCAGACCAGCAGGTCCACAGTGAACCAGACATTGGGGATAAGGACTAAGGGAGGACTGAGCATTGAAGACAAATGTCCTCATGAACATGTTAACCCACAGGCAAGGAGAAAAAAGCGTGTGGTGTTTCTGTGTGTTTGGGGGGTAGGAGGAATTTAGATTGCCAAGACCCAAATGGGAAGGGGGGAGATGTGATAGTTGACTGCTGGTAGCTTTGAAGCCATTCCCATATCTGGGAAAGCTGATAAGTATGCCTGGGGAGGTTCTGAACATAAAATATAGACAAATACATATGCTTAAGAACTATTGGGTTTCCTAAATTCCTGCTAGCCGTAGCACCCATTCTCCTACAAGGTCCTAGAATGGACATAGATGCCCTAACCCAAAGAGTAATAAAATAAATTCTTTGTCACTTAGAGTCTGCATGGAAAAATGGGACACCATGGACCTTCCTCTCAGGTTAAAATAACAACTTCCTGCCTAGTTAAAAAAGATCTAATGTAAATTAATACAGGGCCTTCAAAGACTGAAACTCATTATACCAGACCTATTTAGAGAAGAGGTGATTATCCCCACTGCTTCTCCAGTTAACAGACTGATTTGTTCTGTTCTTAAAATTAGAAAGAATGAATGTTGCCTCACAGAAGACTACAATCTTAATGCCATGGTTCCACTCATGAAGGCATCACCCATACTCAACATTATAGAAATTACTGATTCTATCCAATCAATAGGAGCTCTGGTAGCATAGTGCCTAAGGCACTTGACTGCTAACCAGAAGGCTGGTGGTTCAAACCCACCAGCCAGTCATCAGAAGGAAGGTTGGGCAATCTATTTCCACAGTGATACTGCCTCAGAAACCCAAGGAGGGGTTGCTATGAGTTGGGTCCAACTCGACAGCACATAACAACAACAACAACAACAATCTAATCAATAGGAGCTCTGATAGCGTAGTGCCTAAGGCACTTGACTGCTAACCAGAAGGCTGGTGGTTCAAACCCACCAGCCACTCCTTGGAAGGAAGTTTGTGCAATCTACTTTTGTAGTGATACCACCTTGGAAACCCATAGAGGGGTCACTATGAGTCAGGTTCGACCCGACAGCACATAACAAAAACAACAACATCCAATCAATAGCTAGTGTCTTAATTGTCTTTGTTATTGTTGTTGTTAACAAGTTATGTCAAGCTCCTGTAACAGAAATACCACAGTTGGATGGCTCTAACAAACAGAACTTTATTCTCTTACAGATTAGGAGGCTAAAGTTAAAATTCAGGGTGCTAGCTCCAGGGGAAGTCTTTCTCCTTCTCCCTGCCAGCTCTGGGGAAAGTCCTTGTCATCAATCTTCCTTTGGGTCTAGGAGTTTCTCAGCCTAGGGACCCTGGGTCCAAAGGAAGTACTTTACTCCTGCCTCTTCTTACTTGGTGGTAGGAGGTCTCTCTGATCTCTGCTCCATTGTTTAATCTCTTTTATATCTCAAGAGAGATTCGCTCAAGATGCAGCCTAATCTCATAGTTGGTATCCTGGCTCATTAACATCATAGAGGTTGGGATTTATAACACATATATAATTGCATAAGATCCCAAAATGGAGGACAATTACATGATACTGAGAAGGATGGCCTACCTAAGTTGACACATATTTTGGGGTGGACACAATTCAATCCATAACAGCTGGTAAACACTTTGCAGTCTTGGCTAACAGGTTCTGAACAGCACCTGTCTCAGCAGCTTCTCAATGTCAATTTACTTTCACCTTCAAAGGGTAACAAAAAAAAAAAAATTACCCAGCTACCCATGGAGTACCTCACCATTCCTGTTATTGCACATAATCTTTGCAAGCAAGATCTTAACTGCATCTAACTTTTCCCAGGAGCACAGGTATGACATTGCACTGATACCATCTTCCAAGGAGATTCATGTTCTACATTTATTCAGAGATGTAAACATTCACTAAGAGTGAATAAATGTGTCCTGGAAGGGCAGCTGGAATGCTCCTTGGAAATGAGAATGGCCAGACTTTGTCTCACCTACTTTGATCATGTTGTCAAAAGGGACCATTCCCTGGAGAAGGATATAATGTGCGATGAAGTGGAGAGTCAGCGAAAAAGGGGATGACCCTCAACAGTGGCTGCAATGATTGGCTCAGGTGTATCAAGGATTGTAAGGATGGTGCACAGCCAGGCAGTGTTTCATCCTGTACAATAGTGTTGCTGTGAATCAGGGCTGAAGAGATTGTCCCGAACAACACGAACAACAAGGAGCTCACAAAAAGAGGTTAGGTAAATGCCCCACATAGAGTACAAGGCTCCATCACCTCAGTTAAATTCTTGTCAATAATTTGGTATGCCAAGGAGCACTCTGTCCCACATCACTAAAAGAAGGCCAAAATCTTTAAGTATTTTTGAATTCTGGGAGAAACATATTCATCATTTAGAAATTTTGCTTAAGCCCATTTATTCTAGGCTTACTTGCAAATTGACCCACCTTGAATGGAGTCCCCTACAATCAAAGGTTCTAGAATCCATCCGAATCGCAATACAGGGTCAGTGAAAAAGGGGAAGGCCCTCAACAAGATGGATTGACACAGTGGCTACAACAGTGGGCTCAGGTATAACAAGAATCGTGGGGCTGGCACAGGACCAGGCAGTGTTTCGTTCTGTTGTACACAGGGTCACTATGAGTCGCAGCCAACTCGACAGCACCTAACAACAACAAAGCACTTCCATTAGTTTCCTCAGAGACTCCTTCACTGCTGAGGATTTAGCAACCTTCTCTCATGTCTCCTGGAGTCTTTACACCACTTGTAATATCCTTAATGATCTGATGCAAGAAACTGCCCTCCTAGGCCCCATGCTATATGCTATTAGAATGCCAATTGCTGACCACATACCTGGCTTTCCTGGAAATAGAGACTGTCACAGACCTTGAGCCTATGTTCTTCTGCAGTCAGCTGATTGTTATGCTTTGTGTCATGCAAAGAGTGCCCCACAAGGTCAGCATGGCTACTGAGGCCTCCTTGCCACAGCATAGAGCCAAAACCTCCCATATCCCACCTGCAGGAGGAGTTGGTCTCCCCTGTCCTGTCTCTTGACAGATGACAAAGTGCTGGAGGATGTCACCAGTCTTCCAGACATCTTGGCTACCTGGGAGCTGCTTGGAATCATTTGAGTATATAGCAAAGGGAGTTCACACACTCTACTAAATGCATAGCCACCATCTCACATGATGGAGCTCACTGGAGAGCAACTGGTTTCCATCCTATAACTAAGATGTCCCTGATGAAGGACAGGACCCAAGGGTCAGTTCAATTGGATGAACTTTAACATGTCCTCTTAACATCCTCTTTGGATGCCTTGGGCAACAATTGGCCTCCTCTGCACATTATTACAGTTTCTTGGGCAATTGCCAGTGGTCTGACTGTCTGGTCTACCTAATAGTAGCAACAATTCCTTCCAATTTGAGGTAAAGATCTCTGGAAATTTTATGCCTCAGAGATATCCAATGTGATACCCAATGTACACATGGACCTAACATACTAAAGCCACAATACAAGGACTCACCAAGTCCTTATTCCTTTTGGAATTCCAGATGTTGTTAACAGTGACCAAGGCACTCATTTGCTTCTCAAAACACATAATGCTGAGCTTTTGAACAAGGCATTCAAGAGCACTTTTACTTCTTTACTGACCTCAGATTGCAGACCTTGTAGTGCACCATAATGGTTTATTTAAACATGTTGAAATTCAATTAAATGACACATGGCACATTTCAGTCATCAGACATTAATGGTGAATTATAATGAGGAATTGTGAATTATAATGAGGAATCTGACTCCATGTTTGATGTTTGACTATTGACAGCTTTCAAGCCTCATCACTACCTCACATCTGAGAAAGCTAAAAAGTCACTCTTGGTGCTCCCTGCTTTGAAACAGGTTGGGAAGTTCAAGCCATGTAAGTTTTTGCCCAGATATGGGAAACCTCACTGTGGTAGTTAAGGTTGTGTGTCAACTTGACTAGGTCTGGTTGAGTGGCTGGGCAGCTGGATGTAGTTATTCCCCATGGTGAGATTGTCAATCATTTCCACGGTGGATTCTACAGGAGCAGCTGAATGGCTGCTTTAGGGAAGTGGTCTGCTTCCAGTATATAAGACACAGATTTGAGGAAGGTCTGTAGCTTATGGCATGCTTGAACTCTGCATGTGACCAAGTCATTGTTCATAAGCCTGACATGTTGCCCTGCAATCTTGGGACTTTTTCAGGACTTGAATCAATGGCCTGCCCATGTGGTTTGGTAATATCAGGACTGTGCCATTTTATTTGTAAACCTTAGGCTTGTCAGCCACAGTAGCCAGCAGCTGCCTGAGTGAAGAAAAGCCTCCAGCTTCAGTGGGCTGGGAGCGAGAGGCAGAGCTGAAGCCCAAGGTTGAGGGGCTTTCACCCAGCCCATAGAACCTGAACTTTGAACTCGTACTTCTAGTCCCTCAAACTGTAAGGGAATAAACTCCTATTTGTTAAAGTACCCTGTTTGTGGTTTTTCTGTTACAGCAGTGCTAGGAAACCAAAACACTCACCACAACCCCATCTCTTAACCACCATTAAACTCCAAGCTAGTATTATTTTCTTACTTTCTCAAACCAAGGGGTCATACCTACCATCCTCAGAAATCCTCATTATTACTTATTTTGTGAGTAACACAACTTTTCTTATCCTAGTAGGGTGTGTGCAGTGTCACCAGTCTCAACATATGAATCAAATTCTTGCTGGAAGGTTGATCTTATTTCTGCATACATGATGCTCACAAGAAGTTAATGTAAGTCACAGAAGCTCACTTAATAACACATTAGAGAAGAAACAGATATATCTTGAGTGCTGAGTATGTGTCAGGCATGGTTCTAGGCCCTGAACTTATAGTGAAACACAAGAAGTCAAAAGTTCCCATGAACATTAATGTAATTGGTATCACTGAATTTTACGTTTAAATAATTTTGAGTGGGCATGAATTACTATATATACACACACAGAAAAACTTTCTCTGATTGAAGAGTTTACATTTTCATTGATGTAGGTGTTGTTGAGAATGGTGGTTGTGGGAAAAGGGTGCAATTGCTTCAGTGAGGTGGTGTATGGAAGTATTTTCTGAGCAGTTGATGTTAACTTTGAGATTTGAACAAAGAAATGAAGCCAAGTGGGTGAACATAAAGAAGAGGAGCATTTTTGGTAGCAATACTGAGAAAAACAAGAATAGTGTATTCAGTAGAAAAGGATGGAATACTCCCAAAATCATTCTATGAAGGAGGCAAAACCCTTATCCAAAATCAGGCCAAGATACCCTTACAAAAGAAAATTACAGACAAATATCCCTCATGAATACAGATGCAAAAATCTTCAACAAAAATCCTAGCCAGTAGAATCCAACATTATCAAAAATGAAACACCATGACCAAGTGGAATTCAAACCAGGTATGTAAGGACTTTCAACAGCAGAAAAACAGTCAATGTGATCAATCACATAAATAAAACAAAGGAAAAGAACCAAATGAACACATCAGTCAATGCAGGAAAGGCATTTGATAAAATCCAACATCCATTCCTGATAAAAGGCTCTCAGAAAAATAGGAATAGAAGGGAAATTCCTCAACACAATAAAAGGCATATATGCAAAACCAACAGCAAACATCATTTTCAGTAGAGCGACTTAAATCATTCCCCTTGCAAATGAGAACTGGACAAGGGTGCCCTCTATCAGCACTTATATTCAACATGGAAGTCCTAGGCAGGACAATAAAGCAAGAAAGGGAAATAAAAGGTATCCAAATTGGTAAGGAAGAAGTAAAACTATCCCTATTTGCAAATAGAGTAATCATCTACATAGAACATCCCAGACACTCAGGAAGAAGACTACTGGAACTAATAGAAAGATTTAGCAAAGTGGCAGAATGCAAGATCAACATAGAAAAATCAGTTGAGTTCCTCTACTTCAACAAAGAGATCTCTGAAAACAAATAAGCAAAACAATTAAATTTACAATACAACCAAAAAAACCAAACTCAGTGCCGTCGGGTCAGATCTGACTCACAGCGACCCCTCCTTGGGTTTCTGAGGTGGTATCGCAACAGAAGTAGATTGCTCAATTTTCCTTCTGAGGAGCAGCTGGTGGGTTTGAACTGCCAGCCTTCTGGTTAGCAGTCAGATGCCTTAGGCACTACACCACCTTGGAATGAATCTTACCTGGGAGAGAAAAGACCTACACAAAGAAAACTGGAAAACACTCCTAAAAGATACTATAAGAGACCTACATAAATGGAAGAATATACCATGCTCAAAGATAGGAAGATGAAACATTGTGAAAATATCAATACTGCCCAAAGAAATCTATAGATTCAATGCAGTCCCAATGTAGATTCCATCAGTATTCTTTAAGGACATGGAAAAAATGGTCACTATATGGAAAGGAAAGAGCCCTTGGATAAAGCAGAGGATTACTGAAGAAAAAAAAAGTAGGAGGTCTCACAATCCCCAATCTGAAAACCTACTACACAGGCACAGTACTGAAAACAGCCTGGTATTGGTACAACGACAGACACATGGACCAGTGAAAAGAACTGGGAATCCAGGAATATCCATCCACCTATGGACAGCTGATCTTTGACAAAGGGCTAAGACTCATTAATTGGGCAAGAGAGTATTTCTTTAACAAATAATTCTGGCAAAACTAGGTATCCATTAGCAGAAAAGTGAAATGGGATTGATACCTCTCACTGTATACAAAAACTAACTCCAGATGGATCAAAGACTTAAATGTAAAACCTAAAACTATAAAGATCATGAAAGAAAAAATGGGGTCAAACATAGGGACCCTAATAAATGGCATAAATACATTATCAAATATAAATGAAAATGTACAAATAGCAGAAGACACACTAGATAACTGAGACCTCTTAACCATTAAATTATGCACATTAAATGTACTTTAAAAGACTTCACAAAAAGAGTAAAGAGAGAACCTACAGATTGGGGAAAAAAGTTGGCAATGGCATATCTCACAAGGGATTTATTTCTAAAATTTATAGAGAACTTCAGCACTTCAACATCAAAAAGACAATCCAATTAAAAAATGGGCATAGGACGTGAACAGACAGTTCACTAAAGCAGACAGTCAGTTGGCCAACAAACACACAAAGAAATGTTTGTAATCATTAGCGATTAGAAAGATGTAAGTAAAAAAAGTCTTAAGTATTTTTTAATAGAAATATTATTTGAAAGAAAGCCACAATTATTCTCTTTTCTTATTTACTAGGCAGACCCATTAATATGACTATTATTCAAATTTATGCCCCAACCACGAAACCCAAAGATGAGGAAATTGAAGATTTTTATC
>NW_006921948.1:758452-759758 GCF_000298275.1 Orycteropus afer afer
ATATTAAATAACCGAAATTTTGACTGGTGCATCATGATTTTCAAATACTCTTGAAGATTAAAAATTGTGAATTTACCATGGAATCCTTCAGACACAGAAATTGAAAAGAAATATTAATTTATACCCATTTCCATATCCTTAGCTGTGAATTTTTCTCCTTTATCCAAGGAGACAGAATGCCCATATGCTATATTTAAAAGAAACAAACAAGCAAACAAACAAACAAACAAACAAACTACTACAAAAGGCTATTATGAAGAGTCATAAAAGAGTATTGGGCTCTGCCAGTACTGACGTCTCTGCTGAGATATTTTGAAAACTGACATCATAGAGTAATTAGTTGTAAATATAGGATTTCTATTGGTAATCACTGTCTTTGTCACCTTTACATGCTGGAAAGCATTTCTTACCTATTTAGATATTATAATTATTCTATAAAGTCTGGCAAAGGGCCCAAAACTTGATTGTCTTTTATTTTTTTTCTCACACCTGGGCTAACTTTCATTAAACATATCAGCTAGACAATGCTAATCAGCCTGGCTGTTAGAGCTGATGGACTCCTACTGTTGGGACTCACTCAAGTACCTCTGCAAGTGACAATTATGTTCAAATATGCTTCTGGTTAACTGGGATACAATTCATCACTGTCCTAACATTTTAAAGTTTTGCTTTCCCATGAATGACTGATTTAGTCTGTCTATGTCTGTATTATGCCAAAACATCTGTACAATGGAATTATGGATATCCAACACATATAGACATTGTGTTTAGTATTATCAAAGAGCTAGATATTTCCAATTATGTAGTTGCTTCCCATCTTGTACACACAGGTCTTTTTTTATATTTGATTTCATATGCTTCTCTTTTAAATTAGAAAAGATATTAATAGCAGATATTTTCATTAGTCCATACCAGAGAAATAAATATTGAAAGGAATTTCTATGTAGCCTTTATTTTGATTTGATTAAAGCTGTTACTGAGTGCTTTGTAAAACCAAAGATTGCCTTTGTATCAGTGAACATGGTGGTTACTTTTTGAAGAGTTAGGTTTCACATCTTTCAGGAGATTTTTTTCCTTGTATGCACGTAACAACACTGGTTGTTTAAGAGAAACAAGAGAAAAAGAAGTTGCATGTTGATTAAGCTTTGGAACTGACAGCATGTAGTATTTGTTGTTATTGTTAGATGCCATTGAGTCATATCCGACTCATAGCGACTCTGTGTATAGCAGAACGGGGCACTGCCTGGTCCTGTGCCAGCCTCACGATTCTTCCTATACCTGAGCCCATCACTGCTGCAACTGTGTC
>NW_006921948.1:760074-761443 GCF_000298275.1 Orycteropus afer afer
ACATGCATAAGAAGCGATTGAAAATACTATGGCTTGGTTTAGGTGCACCTTAGTCTTCAAGGAGATGTCTTTGCACTTCAGCACTTGAAAGAGGTCTTTTGCAGCAGATTTGCCCAAAGCAATACCTCGTCTGATGTCTTGACTGCTGCTTCCATTGGTGTTGATTGTAGAACTGAGTCATATGAAATCCTTGACAACTTCAGTCTTTTCTCCATTCACCATAAAAAAAGTTTAATGGACCAGTTGTGAGGACTTTTGTTTTCTTTGTATTGAGGTGTAATCCATAATGCAGACTGTGGTCTTTAACCTTCATCATTAAGTGCCTCAAGTCATCCTCACTTTCAGCAAGCAAAGTTGTGTCATCTGGGTATTGCAGGTTGTTAATGAGTCTTCCTCCAATCCTGATGCCACGTTCTTCTTCGTATAATCCAGCTTCTCAGATTATTTCCTCAGTGTACACATTGAATAAGTATGATGAGAGAATACAATCCTGATACACTCCCTATTTGATTTTGAACCATGCAGTATCCCTGTTCGAACGACAGCCTCCTGATCTATGTACAGGTTCCTCATGAATACAATCAAGTGTTCTGGAATTCCCATTCTTCTCAGTGTTACCCACAATTTGTTATGATCCATACAATCAAATGCTTTAGTGTACTCAATAAAACATGAGTAAACATCTTTCTAATATTCTTTGCTATGAGCCAAGATCGATTTGACATCAGCAATGATATGCCTCATTCCACATTCTCTTTTGAATCCAGTTTGCATTTCTGGAAGCTCTCTGTCAATATACTGTTGCAACTGCTTTTTGAATTATCTTCAGTAAGATTTTACTTGCATGTGAAAGTAATGATATTGTTCAATAATTTCCACATTCTGTGGGATCATCTTTCTTTGGGTTGTGGGATCTCTTCCAGTCAGTTGGCCAGGTAGCTGTCTTCCAAACCTCTTGGCATAACAGAGTGAGTGCCTCCAGCAGGGCATCTGTTGAAACATCTCAATGGGTATTCCATCAATTCCTGGAGCTTTGTTCTTCACCAATTCCTTCAGTGAAGCTTCAACTTATTCCTTCAATACCATTGGTTCTTGATCATATGCCACCTCCTGAAATGGATGTACATCGACCAATTCTTTTAGGTACAGTGACTGTGTATTCTTTCCATCTTCTTTTGAAGCTTCCTGCATCATTCAACATTTTGCCCATACACTCTTTCAATATTGCAACTCGAGGCTTAATTTTTTCCCTCAGTTCTTTCATCTTGAGAAATGCCGAGCATGTTCTTCCCTTTTGGTTTTCTAACTCCAGGTCTTTGCACATTTCATTATAGTAATTGCTTTGTCTGGTCAAGCTGCTCTTTGAAAT
>NW_006921948.1:762353-769851 GCF_000298275.1 Orycteropus afer afer
GGATCTTTATGCATCCCATTTCATTTTTGACAACTTCCAGTTTTCCTAGATTCATGCTTTGTACATTCCATGTTCCAATTATTAATGGATGTTTGCATCTGTTTCTGCTAATTTTGAGCCATGCCACATCTGCTGGTGGAGGTCCCAAAAGTTTTACTCTATCCATATCATTAAGGTTGTCTCTACTCTGAGGACTCAGCTTATCCCCAGTCAAACTTTGAGTGCCTTCTGACCTGATGGGCTCATCTTCCGGCACTTTGTCAGACAATGTTTCAGGGCCGTTCATAAAGTTTTCCAGTGATATATCAGACAGTGTTTCACTGCTATTCATATGTTTTTCACTGGCCAACTCTTTGAGAAGTGAATGACCTCTTCCCTCTTCCAAGCCCAGACGCTCCGATGAACCCTCTCCACCATGGGTAACTCTGCTGGCATTTTGCAACACTGGTGGCTTAGCCTTCAGCCTCACAGCAACACGTGAGCCACTACAGGACAACAAACTGACAGACAAGTTCATCTCCCTTAGTTGTTCTTAACCCCTCTGTGCCTGCCTACATCAGGCAATGGCCTTAAAATAGACCCACAGCCAAATGAAAGCAGTCCCCAAGCCCTGCCCCCACCTACCTTGGGCCCCAGCCTTAAAATACAGCTGCTTCCAAGCAAAAAACAGCCCCCAAGCCCCGGGGCATGTAGTATTAGCATCAGTAAAATAAAATCTTATTTATAAGTTCTCTTTTACATAGTAGGAAGCACAACCTTGAGAAATTTGATCCAAGAGGGGCTAGAATATAAAAGTATGAAGAGTTTCAATGCATTTAAACAAATTAATGGAAGCTACAGGAGTTCCTAGGATGTGTTTCTTATTATCTTTATTGGTGGCAAAATCAAAGATTGGGGTAATTCATGTGTTTGACTCAGGAAGTCGTGTTTATAATATTAGATGTACAACTTTAGGGTATATATCAGGGATTCAAGTAAAGAAGGAGGCATATACTTTTAATATTCAGATATTCATAGGTATGTATAGGGCAATTACTGTATACTGTGTTGAGCTCTCTGAGTGGTAGAACATATAGAAATGAGCGGTATGTGGTTGAGTGTGTGAAAGTTATGATAGGGCATGGTGTGAGGTTAGACTGAAAAGGATATGATGTCTGCCTTGAAAGCGTGGGATGGCAAAATCAGATTTTTCATCAGAGCTTTCTCAGTATAGCACTTTCTCTTTTTCTAGCATTTCCTCATTTCTCCCTTGTTTGACTTGAGAGTTACTTCATTAACCTGCTGAGCCATGTTTAGCCAAGACACATTCCTCATGGTAGTATTATCCTGATAACTGGTCATGTGAATTCTGCTTGTCAATAGTTATTAGGTGTATTATGATCCTAAATAGCCATTTACTAAATGTGAACACATTGATATTACCATTGATTTCCCTCCATTGATCTTAAAGGGTATAGGATCAAAGCAACACCGTGCAGAACAGGCAAAATGTCAAGGTCACATTTGTTTCTCTTTACAGATGAGTGGGGAGTGGATTTATAGTGGAGTAGACAGAATATCCATTGTTGAATGGTATAGAGACCTAAAAACCCTCTATAAAAGATGTTCTGAATAGTTTAGCTTCACAAAAGAGAGCCTGTCAAGTGAGAGGAGGGGGGCATGCCAAGGGGAGTAAACAAGTAGGAAAATGGGCAACAGAATAAGGCTGCACATCTATTTCACTCTTTTCTATGGAGTTGTTTTCAGTATGTTTTATAAAGTGTTCTATGATGAAATTTTACCAGGAAATTTATATTCAAGTTTCTTCTTTACCAGAGTCGAAAGAACCATTCCATAAATATATTCCCTTTTCTATCTGTACTGCTCACAGACAATTCAAACTAATATGAGGAGAAGCCACATCTTCACTGAGTAAAGCATATACTGATATTGTCTTGTGTTACATCAAAATTTGAATTTGGACTTTGTGATGAGTTTTTGAATCTTTGACTTTAGAGTTCAGCTTTGAATCTTCAATTTCCCAAGCTAGAGGTGTGGCAAGCTAAGAATGAGGTCAGTAGTTCGCATAATGGAATATTTCTGTAGATTGTAACACTCTATCAGATTCTCAGATGGTTCAGGAACTGCTTACTGATTCATTGGCTGACTTGATGACCATGGATTCCAGCACAAGGCTCAGAAATTTTGGAAACCTCACAGGTAGAGTCTGTTGTTGTTAGGTGCTGTGGAGTCAGCTCTGACTCATAGTGAGCCTACGTACAACAGAACATATGTACACAGTCTAGGCCAACAGAAACCAAAATAGGAGAAGAATGATTGATGTTGCAATGATTTTTGTCTGGGATATTTAATTTTATGGACATTTGCCTTTATAGTAGTAGAAATGCTATGAAACTATAATCTAGTAACAATTAACTTCAATATGCCAAAATTTGCAATAATTTTCAATTTCTACAATATTTGGAGGGACAATATATGTATATTAGCTTAATGCATTTTCTCTGTAATGTTTCCAATTGGTGTTGTCAAGAAGCATTAAATTCACTATATGTATATATCCTTTTAATTGCTAACCACCTATCCTTCCTATCTATTCTCCTCCATGCTTGGTGCTTATAAACAGTTTTTAACTTAATTCTCACATTAACTAACTCTAAAAAGCCAAACTCACTGCCATCGAGTCAATTCTGACTCATAGCAACCCCCTTTGGGTTCCCGAGGCAGTAAATCTTCACCGAAGTAAATTGTCCAGTCTCCCTTCCGCAGAGGGGCTGGTGGGTTTGAACTGCCAACCTTCTGGTTAGCAGTCAAATGCCTTAGGCACTGCGCCACCAGAGATGCTTCACATTAACTAGACAAGATCATTATTGCTGTATTGTCCATTTTACACATGAGGAAATTGAAGTTATAGGAGGTAAGAAAAATGATTTCCACATGGTCTGACACACATTAGGAAGAGGTTGAGACTTGAGTGTATGTTTATTGGATGCTAATGCTCATTCATATTTCTGGTCTAAACAGTTTTAAGTGCTTTCTCTTCTTTGCCCCAATTATCCATTCTCCACACCACCAATATGGTGATTTAACCATGTCCTTCTCCTTCCTAAATTCCTTTAATGGGTTCTCTTTTGCCAAGGAATGGAGTTTAAAGTCGAATCCTTAACATGGTAAACAAGGACTTTCACAATCTGATTCAAACCTTTGCAGAGTCAAATCTTGAATACATATAATGTTCCATCTATAGAAACTTTTCTCCGTTTTTTGATATGCAGTGTTCTCTCTCACTGTGATATTTCTGTGTCATTCTCTCTTCCTGAAATATTGTCAGTCTCTTATCTGGATACCTACTTTTGCTTAGAACTCAGCTCATATCTCCCCAAGCTATTAATCATCCAACAAGGGTGCCATGTTCTTTCATACATCCAAGTCTTTGAGTATGCTGTTTGCTTTTTCTAGAATTCCCTTTCTCAAATACACTTAGTAACAAATTTCTACTGTTCCTTCAAGAATAAACTTCTTGGTTACCTCCTAAGAAGAGCCTTTACAGGTACTTCCCTCAAGTACTACCACTTTGCATAGCTTCATCCCACATCGAATACAATAAGAATGATGTGTCCAGGACGGACGTAGAGCAGCATCCTTGCTTACCTTCTCCAGTGACACACAAATACTCTGTTCTCTGTGTTTCCATAGTGATTTGTACATGCCCCACTTAGATTTTTGTTCTATCCTACTGTATTATTCCTTGTTCGAAATCAGCCCTCTCCTCACAATACATCGAGCATTTGGGAGCAAGTACTGAGACCTTATACCCTTGGTGTTTCTCACACTTTGTGCTATATACAAAATCTGTCATATTAGTTGTGGCATGAATAAATTTACAAATGATTCTTTAAATTCAGGCAGTGAAGAAAACTTGACCTTTAATTAGTCTAGATTTATAAAAGGATCTCTCAAGAAAATAAAATGCATTTTCTAGGCCCCCTAAAAATAAAACCGCAGAAAGTTTTCACAGATTGTCTGACTGTTAAACTATATAAACAACAAAATGACAAGTTGAAAGCAGAATGAATGAGTAAACAAACAAAGTAGGGTTCCCCTAAATATCATGTATCATTGAACACTTGATATCAACTCTTTGTTCACATATCCAGTCAGCGATTCCAAAAAATGTTTATTTGTTTTTCATATTATCTCAGGCCTGAGTTTAACAAATCATTTATCAACAAGCTAGTCTCTTCCCACAGTCTCCATTGGCCACCTTTCCCACTTAATGAACAGGAACAAGCTTCGAGTGAATAGGAAGTGAATGTGGGATTTCACTTGACCAATAGGAACATGAGTCGAAGACAAAGGGAATTGGGCAGTCCCTGGAGTCCTTTAGGATAGGTCTGAGTCTGCCACTGCAGACCTATGAAAAAAGAACCGTAATAGGGGCCGCTTACCTAGCTCCAAATGCTGTTGCTAGATTTAATGAAGGTCTTTGTGCAGGCTTCAAGATTCTTTCTAATAACAATTCTGTAAAATACTCAGAGGAATGTGACTCTAGTCTTTTAGAGAAAGGTTACACATTTACATTTCAGAGTTAATATGAAGCTGTATAATTGGAAAGACAAACCCTACAGATTATAATCAAATCCCAAGTGAGTTCATTATCATTATATTTAATTCAGCCAATGACAAGAAATTTAATAAAAACTAGGACCTGGTGCCTCTCCTGAATAGAGAAAAATTCTGATAAGTCCAGGTTTTGCATTCTTCTTTTCTCATTTTAACTTTCAAATAGAAAACCTGCAAATTAATTGATCTGACCTGAGATCCAATGTGAAGAGAGAGGTTCGGGAATTTTTTGTGTATCTTACTTTAAGGAATCCACAGTTCATTTAAAGCAGTACTGCCGGAAGTCTGTTCAGAATAGTATTTCCAATACTGGAATGCTGATGTTGGGGAAATGAACCATAGATATCTTGTAAAGCATTTAATTAGCGTCAAAGGAAAATAATTTGAAATATGGCCTCCTCATCAGGAAAACCAGTAACAGTACTACTGAGTCCTATCTCATTACAGCTTTTGGCACCTGCCTCTACATCTTGGCTTAGGCAGTTTCTCTCCTAGAGAGTATCCTCCTGGTGTCTCTTGTCTGGTCAAATCATGTTCAAAAACCATCCAGATCAACTGCCTTCTCATAATTTTTTCATTAAGCTTTCCATAATTCCAATCAGGGCATAGACTTTCAGAGTTGATGGCCATAGCTCCCATTTTATTAATGAAGCAATTGAGAAGGAAGGTGGATTTCTGAAGGTCACACAGCCAGAATTGGAACACACCTTCTAACTAGTGCTCTATTCAATGCACTACACATTCCTCCCATGTTGCTTTTTCCCTCATCTCAAATCTTGCAGTCATGGTCTGTGACTCACTGAAACATCAGTCATGCCTTGCCACCTCACTTATACTGATATTTTTATCATTGTTTCATCTAAATAATAAACATAGTTTATTCCATTTTTTGAGGTGGGTGACTTGACTACTTAACATGATTGCAAACTACTCAAAAGTAAGAAATGTGTAATTTTCTTGTTTGTGCTTTCGGGATGCACCAGCAAGCAGGGTATTTGTTAAAAACAAAACAAAACAAAAAACAAACTCACTGCCACTAAATTGATTCCGACTCATAGTGACCCCCTTTGGGTTTCTGAGGTGGTAAATCTTTATGGAAGTAGACTGCCCAGTCTTCTTCCGCGGGGTAGCTGGTGGCCTTCTGGTTAACAGTTAAATACCTTAGGCACTACACCACACGAGCTATTTGTTCACCTCATTTTGATTTATTCAGTTCCAGCTAGTAGCTCCTAACATTTTAGTGTGATGGATATATGGAAGTGCTTACATTTAAGGTCACAAATTATTTTCCTGCAGAAAGAGAAACATTTCAAACATAATGTTATCTGAATTTTTTAGATGAAGAAAATTTATCTCTAAGTAATTAAGTGGGTACACTTTTTGCTCTATGAATTTCATCTCCCTATAAATACCTACTGCCCTCGAGTCAGATCTGACTCATAGTGACCCCTCCTTGGGTTTCCAAGGCAGTATCTCTATGGAAGTAGATTGCCCCATCTTCCTTCTGAGGAGTGGCTGGTGAATTTGAACCACCAGCCATCTGGTTCGCACTCAAATGCCTAAGATACTACGCCACCAGAGTTCATTGACAACTACGTAGATTCTATTAATTTGATATTTACCACGTCACTTTCTCCCTTTTCCTAATAGTATTGCATTTTTGAGAAGAAGCTCATTTTATTCATTCCTTCAGATTTAGAGTTGCATTCAAGTCAAATTTTCAAATGTAGTGAAACCCTACTTTTTGAGGAAGCATATTAAAATAACCATTTTACATGATTAGGCTTCATATTAATTCTCCATAGAAGGTTGTTTCTTTTTCTGAAAGTACAGGCACTCCCCAGGTTACAATGGAGATCCATTCTTAAGGGTGTCTTTAAGTTGAATTTGTAGATAAGTTGGAACAGGTGCATATGGGTCTTATTTAGCCTTATAACCAGCTGTTCTGTGGAATAAAGATGACTCAATCTGCTTCTGCAAAGATTTACAGCCTAGGAAACTCAATGGGGATCACTGAGTCAGAATCGACTTGATGCCAATGAGTTTGGTTTGGAGTGAGTTAGTGCAAGAAAAGGTTTGATGCCTTTTCAGTGATTTTAAAGCTGCACGTATAGCAATGAGGAATTTTTTGCAAATAGGGGTTAGTTCAATCATTTGAAAGTGAGGACAACTTTACATTAGATTTGTTAGGGCAAGTAGGAGATGTCTGTAACTCTGACTTTTGTAACCTGAAGACTTCCTGTAAAATAAAGGTTCCTGCAATTATTTACTGCATCTTTTTTATAGTCTAAATTAGTAAAATGAAGTGCTTCATTTAGGAGAATCAATAAACTGTGTCTTTACATAACAGCTGCTTGTTTGTATTTTAGATTCTGAAACCATTAACTCTTTCTCAGGACCTTCATGTTGGCTCAAGCACCCCAACCCCCTGTAGTTTTATATGTTTGGTAAAATCAAAGCAGGGACAAAGGTGAGACTTTGAATTGGTGATTCTAGGAGCATAAATTTAGCTTAGTAACTAGCAATGCAGTGCGCAAGGCCCGATAAAAAAAAAGAATAAAATGGATAAGTAATGGTTAGCATTCACACCTCACTATTTTAACCAGACCTTCTGAGGTTCAGATCTGTAGTTACTGCCATCTAACCATCCACTTGGAGAGAAATTATGTTAATGAAGAACTATTTTCCTATTTCATGTGCAAAGTGTATAGATGTTCTTAAAAGGTAAACAAAAAAAGAGAATGAGCATTGTTGTTGTTGTTGTTGTTATGTGCCGTAGAGTCGGCCCCGACTCATAGCGACCCCTCCTTGGGTTTCCGAGGCAGTATCACTACGGAAGTAGGATTGCCCAACCTTCCTTCCGAGGAGTGGCTGGTGG
>NW_006921948.1:769951-770719 GCF_000298275.1 Orycteropus afer afer
ACCTTCCTTCCGAGGAGTGGCTGGTGGGTTTGAACCGCCAGCCATCTGGTTAGCAGGCAAGTGTCTTAGCCACTATGCTACCAGAGCTCCCATATGTATTATTAAATCCCTACCTCATTCCACAGAGAGTTTAAGGTGACATGTTCCTGTCACAGCCACTTTTGATTGCAAGTAGCAGAGGCTCACTGTGGTGGATACACCCTACAATGACACCCAGTGAGTCACGCCCCTGTATAATCCTCTCTCCCTGAATGCAGATAAGATCTGTGACTTGTTTGCAACCAACAGTATATGGCAAAGGCGATGGGATGTCACTCCCATGACAAAATGGTACATTTTGGCAGAGTGGGGTGAGAGAATTTCCTGCTAGCTTTTAAGAAGAAAACAGCCATGTTTTCATCGGCCTCTGGAGATGGTCATGTACTAGGGAAGTATGGGGCCTTCTAGGAACTAAGACTGGCTCCTGCCTGGATGACCTATAGCTGCAAGAACCGGAATTGCAACCTGAATGAGTCTGGAATAGAACCCCTAGTCTCACGGTGCAATGTAGCCTGACCTACATCTTGATTGCAGCTTTGTAAGTCCCTGGGAGCTCTGGTGGTGCCGTGCCTAAGGCATTTGACTGCTCACCAGAAGGCTGGCAATTCAAACCCACCAGCCACTCCTTGGAAGGAAGACGGGGCAATCTACTTCTGTAGAGATACCACCTCAGAAACCCAAGGAGAGGTTGCTATGAGTTGACTCGATGGCAGTGAGGTGTTTTTTTTT
>NW_006921948.1:771785-776782 GCF_000298275.1 Orycteropus afer afer
TCCCATGTACCTCTCTATGTCTTTCTCATCCTCAGTGGTGCCATATTGGTCCCTCATAAGTGGGTGTTATTTTAAGCTGCTAAGTTCGTGGTAATATGTGGAATAGCAATAGAGAACTAATGTATTGATTTCAGTTATTCCAAAAATATGGTGGTTCTTTGTGTATCAGAACAGGAATTCAAAAGCTTTGCAAGTAACAAAGCTTTTCTGGGAATTCATTACCCTCACTCAAGGGGTTCCCTGCTTCTCACTAGACTTATCCTCTCTTTTACTATCTATTGAATAGCTTGAAAAATAACTCGAATTTGCAAAAAGGTCAACTCTACCTTCCTCAGTCTCACCTCTAGGCACACACCTTTAGCTGTGGCTTTCACCAGTAACTGGCTTAGTTATTCTTTCTTTTAAAGTTTTGTTTGTAAGTTTAATTCATGAGCAAGAAATTTGCCTTTACTGGCTTCATCTTTTGATACAAGGATGGGACTTCAATCATCACTTAGCCTGTGGAATAGCTGCTTTTGTATCAAAAGTTCATGTCTGGTAGAGTCAGCTGTGGCCAGTGGAGAGTGGGACAACTGGATAAATGTCATGTCCATGAATGGCTTGTTCTTGAGGGCCTTTGTACTGGGTAGTTTCTTTTAGAAGGAACTGGTGGCATAGTACCTAAGGCATTTGACTGCTAACCAGAAGGCTGGCGGTTCAAACCCACCAGCCACTGCCCGAAAGGAAGGTTGGGCAATCTACTTCCGTAGTGATACCGCCTCAGAAACCCAAGGAGGGGTCTCTATGAGTCGGATCCGACTCCATGGCAATGGTTGTGTTGTGCGTTTTTTTGTGAGCAGACCAGTGGTAAATTTGAAAGCTCTATTCTATAGGATTGAAAAAGTCATAAAATATTGAGGGAGAATGGATGATACCAAGTTGACAACTGCGCTAACATGTTTACAGTAAATTTCATGTAATGAAAGGGAAGAAAGGATAATATGAAAAATAAAAGAAAGAAAGAAAAACCCACCATAACAGTGCTGGAAGACAAGAGTGTCATTCAAACCCAAAGCCACTGTCATCAAGTCTGTTCCAACTCTAGAAACCCTGGAGGATGGAGTAGAACTGCCCCATAGGGTTTCCAAGGCTGTCAATTTTTACAGAAGCAGACTGCCATTTCTTTCTTATAGAGCAGCTGGTGGGTTTGAGCCACTGACCCTTCTTTTAACAGCTGAGAGCTTAACCTCTGCACCACCAGGGCTCCTTAGAATTATTTAGGAGGGATTCCTTGAAGAAGAAGAAGAAGAAAAAGAAGAAGAAGAAGAAGAGGAAGAGGAAGAGGAAGAGGAAGAGGAAGAGGAAGAGGAAGAAGAAGAAGAAGAAGAAGAAGAAAGAAAGAAAGAAAGAAAGAAAGAAAGAAAGAAAGAAAGAAAGAAAGAAAGAAAGAAAGAAAAGAGAATTAGATCTCTAGTGTACCATTCTGGAAGAAGCTGCAGCTGAAAACATTTGCAGTGAAGAACTGCTGTAAAGATATTTGCTGATTCTGAAATAGGTCTCAGCATAGGGTCAAGCTCTATGAAAAGCTGCCTTATACCCTGTGCCGTCATCTGGGTATTTGATTGGTGACCTCCATTTGGCCAGTTAAGCTACTAAAGGATGCTGCCTTCTCTTACTTGTGCTTTGCAGTGAGCAACAACTGGGTTTTTCTTCTCTTTTCAATTGTCTTCTCATGTTCCTCTGCCCGTTTCTCTACTGGACTGCTTCTCCTTTCTTACTGAGTTATAACATATTTTTTTTATGTATTAGACTAGCAATATTTTTTTTATCATACACATGTTTCAAACACTTTCCCAGTTGATGTGCTATTTGCCTATAATGGCTTCTATAGGACATTTTGAACAAATAGCAATAGCAACAGCTACTACTTCTCAGAAGTAGAATAAGAGACACACATTGATCCTTTGGGTTTTATGTTGCTCTTTCCCTTTGTTGTTTCTCTTTTTGCTTGTATGCTTAGAAAGGCTTTTTCCAACTTGAAATCATATATTCATTAACCTATTGTTTGATTTAGAGCTTTTCTCTTTTTAAATATGTTGTGAAATGAATTTAGAATTTATTTTGGTATATATTTATCAAATTTATATTATATATACAACTATATGAACAGATATATTTGCATAATGTTGTATACTATATTTTAAGAGGTTAACCAATTAGTTCCACAGCATATGTTTTTAAAGTATCCATTCTTTTCTTGCAATTTTAAATGTTTTATTATACACAAAAGGAGTTCTGGTGGCATAGTGCCTAAGGCATTTGACTGCTAACCAGAAGGCTGGTGGTCCAAACCTACCAGACACTCCCCGGAAGAAAGGTTGGGCACTCTACTTCCGTAGTGATACAGCCTCAGAAACTCAAGGAGGGGTCGCTATGAGTCGGATCCAACTCCAGGCAGTGCGTTTGGTTTGGTTTATTATACACAAACGTATACTATCTATTTATTTATGAACATTTTATTGTGGTTTGGGTGAAAGTTTGCAGAGCAAATCGTTTCCATTCAACAGTTTATACACATTCTGTTTCGTGACATCGGTTGCAGTCTGCTCTATGTAACAGCACTCTTTCCACTACCTCCCTGGATTCTCCATTTCCATTCCACCTTCTTACCTGCCCCTTCCTGCCTTCTGAACTTTGTCCTTGGGTAAATGCTGCCATTTAGATCTCAAATGGTTGTTCTAAGGGGTACGTATCTCCCTAGTGTTATTGTTCACCTTGTAGACCTGTCTATTGTTAGGCTGAAAATTGAGCCACAGGGGCTAGCTGAGTTCCGGCTCTGAAGTGTAAGCAAGGGCCAGAGTCTCGGGGATTCCACTAGTCTCTATCTGACCCGTAAACCTGGTCTTTTTCCTGATTCTGAGTTTTGTTCCACGTTTCCCCTCCCCACCCTACCTAGGGTCTTCTACTGGGATCCAGGTCAGAGCAGCAGGCAGTGCAGCTGGGCACTCACTACCCACTAATTCCGGCCCCAGGCTAGCTGAGGCTGTGGTTCATGAAGGCCATTAGTCCTTTGGACTGTTGTTTCTTGATTTTCTTCACTTTTCTTTGCTCTGGGCAGGGAAAGACAAATAGTTGCATCTCTGATGGCCGCTAACAAGCTTTTAAGACCCCAATCACTACTCACCAAAGATGTAGGATGTAGAACATTGTCTTTGTGGACTATATCATGCCAATTGACCTAGATGTCCCCTGCGACTATGTTCCCAAGTCCCCAAGCCCAGTGCCTTATTCCCTCAAGGTTCTTGGTT
Source organism: Orycteropus afer afer (assembly GCF_000298275.1). NCBI lineage: Eukaryota > Metazoa > Chordata > Mammalia > Tubulidentata > Orycteropodidae > Orycteropus > Orycteropus afer. Next base: position 775,073 of record NW_006921948.1, read on the forward strand.
ATGGCCAAGGAGTTTTCATAACTTTGTCTCCTGTATGCTCTAATATATACATGGATCTATTTGTGCTACATACAAATGCATATGTAGAAATATCCTCTGCCAAACCTATTTATACTCTTGGGTGTACTCCCATACACTACCCCATACATACCTGTTCAGCTTGAATATCTTCCTAGGGATCCACTTGTAAATTATTGTTTGTTTACACTGTTATATGTATTTAATTCTCATATATATTATTTTTTTTGGACTTCATATTGTGCTCTTTGATTTATCAGTTATTTCATAATTTTGTAGAGTATTATACCAAAACCTAACTAACTGCCATCAAGTCGATTCTGACCCATAGAGACTCCCATTGGGTTGCTGAGGCTATAAATCTTCACAGAATAGATTGCCCCATCTTCCTTCTGCAGAGCAGCTGGTGGGTTTGAACCACTGACCTTTTGGTTAGCAGCCAAATGCCTTATCCTCTATGCCACCAGAGCTCCTTAATATACCTAACTCACTGCCGTGGAGTCAGATCCGACTTGTAGGGACCCCTCCTTGGGTTTCCGAGGTGGTATCACTACATAAGTAGATTGCCCAACCTTCCTTCCAAGGAGTGGCTAGTGGGTTAGCAGTCAAATGCCTTAGACACTATGCCACAAGAGCTCCCCCTTAATATAATAATAGGTATTATATTTCTCCCTTAGCTATTTTTTGCATGTTCATCCATATGAACAGTTAAGCCATTTTGCACAGATCTAATTGAGATACTAATTATAATTTGATCACATTTTAAAATTGATTTGGACAACCTCACCATGGGAAACTTACCATGATCTGGACATGTACTTAAATAATCACGTGATTTTCCTCCATGTATGTTTTATGAGTTGATTCGTATTAAAATAGTTATTAATTTTAAGCTATCTTATAATTACCAGATAAATCATAATCATGCTTTTCATTATTCACCTAAATTTAATTTTTAATGTTTAATTTAGAGTTATGGCAGCTTTATTCTTAAGTGTGTTTTGTCCTTTATTTTTATTTTTTTACCCTTATTAGATTTAGTATTAGGATTAGGTTAGATTTATGGCCTAAATTGTGATTTTTTTTTTCATTGCTGTATCTGGAGTAATTTACATAACATATTCCTTAATATTTTGAGTGCATTCTTTTTTTCTGCTTCTTGAACCAATTTTAATTCGTAATTTCATATGGTATTTTCCATTTGTCAAATAGTTTAAATTTAATGTAATTTATTAGTTTACAAATGTATCTGTATCTGGTTTATAAGACCATTAATCATTCAAATGTTTTGTACTTTTAGTTTTTCCTTTTGTCTTGATTACACTAGCTAGAGGTTTTTGAATACTACTTTCTCTCTTCTTTTTCTAAATGAATAGATTATTTGGCTTATTTATCAATTCTGACAGTTTCCTCTCTTCCACTTAATTGGGTCTGATGTTATGATTCCACTCAGTGTTTTCTTTGGAAAATTTTGTTGTTTCCTTTCTCCTATTTTGAGATTATGCTGAGTTTCTTTTTTTAATAATAAAATCAGTTAAAGAATTACCTCTATTTATAATTGTGAATTCATGTTATGATTTTATTATTTAGTATTTTGTTGTTATTGCGTAAATGGTGTATTATTTAAATTTATACTTCCTATTTTATCCAATAGGGTGCTTTGGTGGCGTAGTGCCTAAGGCATTTGACTGC
>NW_006921948.1:777541-780146 GCF_000298275.1 Orycteropus afer afer
TACTCACCCAAGTAGGTTGTGGAACAAGATTTTTATGTACTATGTTGTTCCAGTTCAGCTTGGTGTCCCCCGAGACTGTGGTCCTGAGTTGGCAGGTGTGGCAATTGTCTCTCTCAAGGTGTTTTCTTGTCTCAGAGAGGTTACTCCAATTCTGTCTTCTGTTGAATTTGGAGGGCACATGCTGAGTGAAATAAGTCAATTGTAGATGGACAAATATTGTATGAACCCATTATTGTCAAGGAAAGTTTTCCTTAGGGAAGAAAACTCACTTTGTAGGTTACTGGGGATGGGAGGGAAAAGGAGGGAAAATTTTGGATTAGTTAGGGGTCACATGTTGATTTGGGTAAGAGGAGGGGTGGTATGGAAAGAATCTGTGACCAGCATGATGACATTGGGGAAAGGAAGGGCACTGAAATGTACACATAAGATATAGACAACAGAGGCAAATACTTGTATATGCACAATACTGCATTACCACTAACACCAAACACCAGGCTACAGATAAATGCATAGACAAGCAAGAAGATCAGGTGGGCGTTGGCAAACAGGAATATACCCCAGACCGAGGATAGATTTAGCTGAAGATAATCTTACATATGCACTTGTGCTACAAAATTAGCCACACATAGCCAGTAGTTTTTAATAGAGTACTTCCATTTTTTAGTTAAACTTTAGCTAGTAGTTTTTACTTTTATTGCATTATGATCACAGGCTATGACTGGCACAAATTCTATTTTTTGGGGAATTTATTTATAAACGTTGTTGTTGTTATGTGCTGTCGAGTCAGACTTGACCCATAGTGACCCCTCCTTGGGTTTCCAGGGCAGCATCTCTACAGAAGTAGATTGCCCAACCTTCCTTCCGAGGAGTGGCTGGTGGGTTTGAACCACCAGCCTTCTGGTTAGCAGTCAAGTGCCTTAGGCACTATGCTACCAGAGCTCCCAATATTTATAAATAGACCACCTACTAATCTAAACATAAATAGGAAGTTATATCAGAACTTTCATGCCACACACACACCTAAGTGCATAACCAAAGGTTTATGCTGCAGCAAAGAGGGAATGATAGTTTCCACTTGCCTTAGATTTTGAGACATTTCTGCTAAATTTAATACCCTTGAGATTTTTTCCTAAATGGCAGAAATACTGCCATCTCACTTTCAATATTGATCAGTAATTTCTGGAATCTAATATACTTCTCATAGTTCATAAATATTTGCAAATGAGCACCCTACAAAATGAATTATTTAAGCATTGTTATCTCCTTCCTGAGGGATCAAGTGATAGCGAAATTCATCAGTAGCAACATCACATAAAAAGGCATCTTCTGGTTGTATCTTGTATCTCATGAAGAGCCCGTTTTTGTTACTCTGAATAACTTGTATTATTATCTGTGATGAAGGTTTTGTCCCTCTTTCTTATTCTTTACCTAGGAGGAGTAATACCGATGCATTTCAAAGGCAAATTAAACAACGAAGCAGCATTTGTACCTGGCATTTTCAGACAGTGCTCCTTAGTTGTCGTATTGCATTAAAATATGAATCAACAATTTACTGAAAGTCAGAACACTTCTGAATTTCAATGGGTGTTAATTTCCCAAATCAGTCTTATCTAAAAGAAAAGTACATGCTAGCCTAAGAATAATGTCATTATTTCAATTACAAGAAAAAAAAAATTCTGTTTGTTACAGAGAATGAAACTTATTTGTCAGCTTAACAAACAAACCAACAAACCAAGCATTTGGTAGGTAGTGAGATGATAATTCAAATGTGCCTGTCCAGGGACAAATGTACAGAGACAAAGTTTAATAGTGATTACCAGGGGCTGCAGGAATGGGAAGTTATTGTTTAAGGGACCCTGAGTTTGGGTTGAGGAAAATGTTTTAGAAATAGTGGTGATGTTTGCACAATATGAGAAATTAATATCACTAATTTGTACATTTAAAATGATTAAAATGGTATACATATTCAAAAGGACGACTGGACAATCTACTTCGGCAGGGTTACAGCCTCAGAAACCCAAGCAGGGGTCGCTATGAGTTGGAATCAACTCGATGGCAGTGAGTTTGGTTTTGGTATATATATATGTATATATAATTTTACCACAATTAAAAAAACAAAAGATAAAAGATTGTCCAGGTAACTATTTCCTTAATAACTATCTCTGAATAGTGCCCTAGGCAAAAGGTTCACAAGTATTCTAAGTACTCATTGTAGAATAAGGATCTCTGGCTGAAGGCGCATACCCTTCTAACACTCCTCCCTATGTTTATGCTTCAGGAAAGCAAATATGACAGTGGTTTGAGAACCAGCAATGAGAACTTCACTTCTGGGCCAGATTCATGGTAGAAAACATTGGCAGCTACAGTCTGCCATGCTATTCAGCCCTAAATACTGGGCCCAGAAAGAGTGCCTCTGGGCCTTTCTAACTGGCCAGTTTAGTAAATGAGTGACAGTGAGGTACACCAAAGGGGAGAGGTTACCACATCCTTGCCCTTTATTTTATTTTTTCATTTTGCCTTTCCAGCTCTGGTAGCATAGTGCCTAAGGCACTTGACTGCTAACCAGAAGGCTGGCGGTTCAAACCCACCAGCCACTCCTCGGAAA
>NW_006921948.1:781056-784791 GCF_000298275.1 Orycteropus afer afer
ACCCACCAGCCACTCCTCGGAAGGAATATGGGGCAATCTACTTCTGTAGTGATACTGCCTCGGAAACCCAAGGAGGGGTCACTATGAGTCGGTCCGACTCGACGGCACATAAAAACAACAACATTCCCTAGTTTAAAGGCTAGGGTTTATGAACCAGTCCCTTTTACTCACCCTGAGCTTCGGAGACTTTAGTCTCTCTTCTGCTTTGCACTCATTGTTTGTGGAGTATCCCGATAACTCCATCTTATCCCACCTCAGTCCTCCTCTCCTGTTTGCTTCATGTCAGAATGTCATTAAGACCAGTGCCTTGTTCATCTTCACTTGCCTCACATCTGCTCAGCATTCATCATCTTTCCTCTTTCTACCCCAGCTCCAGATTGATCAGCAATTGTCATCTTTCTTCTTCTGTCTTAATTTCCCCCTATAAATTATATTCTTTGCAGTTTTCCCTCTTTTTGTTTTTAAATTTGCTGTGTTTGCATGGCCATTTGGCTTCCATTTGCCTTGAGATTTGGGTATTTCAAAGCTAAAACAAGAGCCTGGTTCTTCCTGTCATCAGCTGTTGATTTAGAAAAGTCACTCAACTTCTCTGAGTCTCAATTTCCTCACCTGTAATCAAATGGTGATATTCATGCCTACTTTCTGAGTTTGCTGTGAGAATATCATGCATGGTGGTCACTGTGGTTCAATGCCTCATACACAATAATTACCCACATGTCACTTATTATTATTACAATATTTGGATATACCTATAATCTGGTCTCTTCTTTGGAATTGTGAAGTGATTTTTCAGTGACTTTAAAAAAAAAATTGTCAGTGATATATTTGAACTGTCATGTAGATCTCACTCAAAGATAAAATCAGGTAAATATTTCAAACATTAATTCAAAAAGATATCCTGCCTCTACCTCACAAAACCATTTATCCTAAAGAGAGAAACTTATAAAAGGAGGTAAAAACAAAAAGAAGGAGGTAGGGTATGAAATCACCTGAACAATCAATAGGCCTTTGTGTTCTCTATGTGGATCTCTGCTCAAGATAAGAGTAAATGCAGTAGACAGCTATTACATTCCGACTGCGTACCAGACACGAGAACAAAATGATGAAATCATAAAAAAAAAAAAAAAGCGCTACTACAGTAGATTAGAATGGTTAGACATGGTTGCTTGTAATCCGTCCAGCTTTATCCCCAGAGGAGTCCATAGTGACCTTTGGAAGAACTAATTCTCTGTTTTCAATTGCTCCAGACCAGTTGTAGAATGCAAAGGAATCTCTTCCTAACTGATGTGGCACTACTTGCTCCGTGTTCATTTTGGATGCAAGAAAGTCAGAAGTTTCTTCTACCTTCATCAATTTACTATAAACAGATGTCTCCTAAGTACGTTGTCTTTACCTCTGAGACCTCACTCTGGCCTCTCCCCTCTCCTGAGCTCAAATTCTCTATTTCTATCTATAAACCTAAAACTAACTGTCAGAGAATCGATTCCAACTCACAGTGACACTATAGGGCAGAGTAGAACTGCCCCATAGGGTTTCGAAGGCTATAAATATTTATGGGAGCAGATTGACTCATCTTTCTCTCACGGAGCAGATGTTGGGTTTGAACCACTGACTTTTTAGTTAGCAGCCAAATGCTTTAACTACCGTGTCACTAAAGCTCCATATTTTCTACCTATATAGAAGATAAAACCGAACAAGCAAACTCATTGCCATTGAATCAATTCCAACTCATGACGACCCCATGTGTTACAGAGTAGAACTGCACCATAGAGTTTCCTTGGGTGTCATCTTAATGGAAACTGATTTCCATGCCTTTCTTCTGTGGTACCACTGGGTGGGTTTGAACCGCCAACCTTTAGGTTGGTAGTGGAGCACAAACCCTTTGTACAACCAAAACCAAAGAAACCCAAACCCACTGTCATGAAGCCAATTCCAATTCTGAGGTGGTAAATATTTACGGAAGTAGACTGTCCCATCTTCCTTCCACGGAGTGGCTGGTGGGTTTGAACCACCAACCTTCTGGTTAGCAGTCAAATGTCTTAGGCACTGTGCCACCAGAGCTCCTTTTGTACAACCAAGGAACCTATAAATGTTTCAAATATATGTTTTCTTCTAGTTTCAAAAGCAGTGCATTTTCATTGTGGAACATTGGAGAAAAAACACAAAAAGTGTAGACAAGAAATTAAATTTGTCCATTTATCCAACAGTATCTCCTGTTAAGTTTAGAACATTCGTTTCATTCCTATTATTAACACATATTTAGGTACATAATTCTCACTGTCCACACTGTCAACAAGGAGCTCTGTTAGCGTAGTGCCTAAGGCATTTGACTGCTAACCAGAAGGCTGGCGGTTCAAACCCACCTGCCACTCCTCCAAAGGAAGGTTGGGCAATCTACTTCCATAGTGATATTGCCTCGGAAACCCAAGGAGGGGTCACTATGAGTCGGGGCCGACTTGACGGCACATAACAACAACAACACACTGTCAACTTTAAATCCATTCTTCTTGTTATTTCGTCTATTGTTTTTATTATTACAACATCCCTTTCCAATATAGAAATCATAATTAGTTCCCTATGTTTCCTGGTTTTTCATTTTTGTGTGCAACTCTTTAATACATCTGTGTTCTCTGACCTCCCATTTGGTGTGTGATGTGTGAGATGAAGACATTGTGCAAACTAGCAATTGTTCCGAATGAAATTTATTGCATAATCTAACCTGGTCCCACTGGTTTAAGATCACTCATTTTGCACACATTAAATTCTGGATGTCAGGTATGCTGCCATGCCACTCTCTCCTGTAGTCATATGGACGGCCCATACATCCACAGCCCCATAGCTCACCAAGCCTGTGTATGGTCTCAGAATTCTCGTCCACCCCAGCTCTCGATGGCTGCTAGCGTCTGATCACATGGGTATTCAAGATGAAATCTATTTGCAGCACCTTTATAAGGCTTGTATACTTTTAGTGGTATCTTTCAGGAATATTTTTATTCATTGATCTATCTCTTGGTTCTTATTTCAGTTTTGCAAGTCAGCTATGGCAGTTTTATAATTCATTTTAGAGCACTTTAGGGCCAGGCAGCCCTATTACTCTTTAAAAATAACATTTATCCTTTTGTCTGATTAAAAATTAATATGTATGCTTTATAGAAAATCTGGCCACTACAAAAGGAAAGAATAGAATAAAAATCCCCTGTGATCAGCACCTAGAGAATAGCACCACAAGGAATTTGGTGTATATGAGTGCAGTATTTTTATATGTGTGTGTGTACAAATTTTAGAGCATTTTGCAAATACATTAATTAGAAAATATCAGAGATTACCATATCATACTCCTAGCATGATATTTGGTTCTTACTAGGGGAGTTCTGGTAGTGTAGTGCCTAAGGCATTTGACTGCTAAGTAGAAGGCTGGTGGTTCAAACCCACCAGTCACTCCTCGAAAGGGAGACTGGGCAATCTACTTCCATAGAGATACCACCTTGGAAACCCAAGCAGGGGTCACTATGAGTGGCAATCGACTCGAGGCCAGTGAGTTTGATTTTTTGGTTTATGTCAGTGGTAAATAACCAGCAATTGTCAGTCATTGAACTGTCAAAGAAATACCAGGAAATGTTTCTCTCTGTGGTCAGCTGATTCTTTATTCTGGGATGAGCTATTAATAGGATTATCTGCATTTTAGCACTTGCTTAAGCTTCTGGTAACCAAAGTTCAGGGGCCTGAGGGAAGAGA
>NW_006921948.1:785122-793579 GCF_000298275.1 Orycteropus afer afer
TTTTTATACTTGTTTACTTTTTGTTTGTTTGGTTTGTTTGCCTGATATATATCGTTGCCCATTATTTTGCTTACAGCCATTCTGTATCTTACTATTGTGTCGTGTGTGATTATCTCATCACAGGATAAAACAACGGAGAGTCTAAGAGTATTATTCTTTTAGGAGGAAATTTAACCAACTTACATTTGTTGTCATTTATATGTTTGACTTTGCTTCTCTCACCTTCTTAAAGCTCTTTTTTTTTTTATTGTTTCATATCGCTTCATTTCCCGTTAGACTTTCTGAGTAGTACTATTTCCTTCACTGAGTTAAAAGACAGACACTCTGTTTCAAATTCCAGGAGTGTAACACAACGCTTTTCAAAACCTTCTCGAATTTATATTGAACTTGCCACCAAAGCGAAAACAAAAAACATCATTTTTATTGTCTTTCGTAGAAAAGCAGTTAGTCATTTTCCTCATCCTGTCTCCATTTTCTGTCTTTAATTTATTCTGTGAATATGACCTTCCTTTTTACTACAGAGAGCATCTCTTTCAAAGATAAAATATTTTAAGTTTATAATCATATTTAGAAAAAATTATTCCTACCCAATTCCCCATACTTAATTTGATTCTATGCTTACTAGCCAGTTTCTTCAGATACAATTCCATTTTTATTCAGTTCTTAAATGATTCTTTTTCTTTTTCTGGCAATGCATTTGAGCATTTTCTTCAAAAAGTGTAATTTTGGAAAGTTTGAATGTCTCATTATGTCACTCTTCTGCTCAGATCCGTCTAAATGTTTCTCATCTTCCTAATAGCAAAAGTCAGTCCTTAAAATAACCTACCATGCCCTGTATGATCTGGTGGCGTAGTGCCTAAGGCATTTGACTGCTAACCAGAAGGCTGGCAGTTCAAACCCACCAGGCACTCCTCAGAAGGAAGGTTGGGGAATCTACTTCCATAGTGATACTGCCTCGGAAACCCAAGGAGGGGTCACTATGAGTCGGGTTCTACTTGACACCAGTGTGTTTGGTTTTTGTTTGGTTATCCTTTATCTATTTAGGGAGCTCTGGTGGCATAGAACCTAGGGCATTTGACTGCTAACCAGAAGGTTGGCAGTTCAAATCCACAAGCCACTTCATGGAAGGAAGACTGGACAATCTACTTCTACAAAGATTTATTGCCTCAGAAACCCAAAGAGGATTTCTATGAGTCGGAATTGACTCGACGGCAGTGAGTTAGTTAGTTAGTTATCTTTTATCTATTTAGGATGGCAGTGAGTTTGGTTTTTGTTTTTGTTTGTTTGTTATCTGTTTAGACTCTCTCCCCTTGAGTCCACTTTTGGAACAGGGGCTAAAGAACTCTCCCCACTAAAAACAACAACAACGACAAACACTTGATTACTCATTAAGGTCCACTTCTATACTCAGTGACTTTAATTACAGGATGAAATCTATGCTACTTTCCAACATTATCTCCCACTAGACCAATCATAATCTTCTCTCTGTTCTAGGCTCTATGCTACCAAAACTTGATTGGTTAGCAGGGACAAGTCTGAGCAAGCAAAGAAAGATCATGGTAAAAGGAGAAAGGTAACTGTTCCAATCATGTTTCCCAGATTGTATGAATCTGTGTTCATAATTTAACTATTTAAACCTCTGATTTTTAATTTATATAATGGGTGGAGAGAGTACACATGTTCTTACACATTGGGATGATTAAATAAGATTGGAACCAAGAACAACAACTAACAAAATTTCTCTTTCAGCACAAGAACAGCATACTGAAGATGTGTTATCTTATACATTCTTGGTTTGTCCCTTGGCACTGTAGCAGTGGACAGTGTAGTGCTCCAGGATTTCTATTGCTCTTGTTATTAGATATCATCAAGTTGGTTCTGACTCATAGTGACACAATGTACAACAGTATGAAATGCTGCCTGGCCCCACACCACCCTCACAGGCGCTGCAATGTTTGAGCACATCGGTGCAGTCACTGTGTCAATCTATCTCTCGCTCACCCTCAGCTTTACCAAGTATAATGTCCTTTTCCAGGGCTTGGTTTTTCTGACAATATGACTGAAGTATGTGAGATGGAGTCTCACCATCTTCACTTCTAAATAGGATTCTGGCTGTACTTATTCCAAGACATATTTGTTCCTTCATGTTGCAGTTCATGCAGTATTCGGTAATCTTCTTCAACAACGTAATTCAAAGGCATCGGTTATTTTGTGGCCTTCCTTTTTCATTATTTGGCTTTCACGTGCACATGAGGTGATTGAAAATACCATGGCTTGGGTTAACTGCACCTTAGTCTTTAAAGTGACGTCTTTGCTTTTTAACACCTTAAGGAGGTATTTTGCAGCAGATTTTCCCAGTGCAATATGTCATTTTTTATTTCTTGACTGCTGACTACATGGGTGTTCATTGTGGATCTAAGTAAAATGAAATCCTTGGCAACTTCAGTCTTCTCTCCTTATATCATGATGTTGCTTATTGGTTGTGAGAATTTTTGTTTTCTTTATGTTGAGGTGTTATCCATACTGAAAGCTGTGGTCTTTGATCTTCATCAATAAGTGTTTCAAGTCCTGCTTACTTTTAGCAAGCAAGAGTGTGTCATCTGCAGATTGCAGATTGTTAACGAGTTTCCTCCAATCCTGATTCCACTTTCTTCATATAGTCCAACTTTTCAGATTATATACTCAGCATACAGATTAAATGAGTATTGTGAAGGGATACAACACAGGCACGCACCTTTCTTGATTTTAAACCACTCAGTATCCCCTTGTTCTACTCAAATGACTACCTTTTTGTCTATGTAAATGTTCCCTATGTTGTTTGTTGTTGTTAAGTGCCACCCAGTTGTCTCCGCCTCATAGCAGCCTTATGTACAACAGAACACTGCCTGGTCCTCTGCCAGTCTCATGATCCTGAACCCATCGTTGCAGGCATTGTGTCAATCCATCTTGTTGAAGGCCTTCCCCTTTTTCATTGACCTTCCACTTTAACAAGCATTATATCCTTCTCCAGAGAAAGGTCCCTTCTGACAACATGACCAAAGTAGGTGAGATGAAGTCTGGCCATTCTTGCTTCCAAGGAGCACTCTGGGTGTACTTCCTCCAGGATATATTTATTAGTTCTTTTAACAGTCCATGGTACTCTCAATATTCTTCACAAACACTACAACTCAAAAGCATCAACTCTTCTTTGGTCTTCCTAATTCATTATCCAGCTCTCACATACATATGAGACGATTGAAAGAAACCATGGTTTGTATCAGACACACTTTAGTCTTCAAGGAGATTTCTTTGCTCTTCAGCACTTGAAAGAGGTCTTTTTCAGCTGATTTGCCCAATGCAATACGTCTTCTGATGTCTTGACAGCTGCTTCCATTGGTGTTGATTGTAGAACCAAGTAATATGAAGTCTTTGACAACTTCAATCTTTTCTCCATTTATCGTGATGCTGGTTATTGACCCAGTTGTTCCCTATGAATACAATTAAGTGTTCTGGAATTCTCATTCTTCACAATTTTATCCATAATTTATTATGATGCACACACTCAAATACCTTTGCATAGTCAATAAAACACGAGTAAACATCTTTCTGGTATTCTTTCTTTTAGCCAAGATCCATCTGACATCAGCAGTGATAGCCCTCATTTCATGCTTGAATTTCTGACATTTCTGTGTCAGTGCATTGCTGCAACCATTTTAGAATCATCTTCAGCAAAATTTTACTTGTATATGATATTAATGATAAACTAAACCAAAAAACAAACCCACTGCCTTTGAGTCAGATCCGAGTCATAGCAACCCCTCCTTGGGTTTCTGAGGCAGTATAATTACAGAAATAGATTGCCCAATCTTCCTTCCAAGGAGTGGCTGGTAGGTTTGAACTGCCAGCCTTCTGGTTAGCAGTCGAATGCCTTAGGCACTACACTATCAGAGCTCCCATTGCTCTCTCATTTCCACATTCTGTTGAATCACCTGTCTTTGAAATGGGAACAAATATAAATCTCTTCCAGTCAGTTGTCCAGGTAGCTGTCTTGCAAATTTCTTGGCATAGACAAGTGCATACTTCCAGCACTACATCCATTTGTTGAAACATTTCAATGGGTATTCTATCAGTTCCTTGGGTCCTTGTTTTTGGCCAGTTCCTTCAATGCAGCTTGTCCTTCTTTCAATACCATCAGTTCTTGATCATATGTCACCTCCTGAAATGGTTGAATGGCAACCAATTCTTTTCAGTACAGTAACTGTATTGATTTCTTCCATTTTCTTTTCTTGCTTCCTGTGTCAGTCAATATTTTGTACATAGAATCCTTCAATATTGTAACTTGAGGCTTGATTTTTTCTTCAGTTCTTTCAGCTTGAGAAGTGCTGAGTATGTTTTTTTTTCCCCCTTTTGTTTTTCTAATTCCAGGTCTTGCCACATTTCATTATAATATTTTAGTTTGTCCTCTGGAGCCACCCTTTGAAATCTGTTCAGCTCTTTTATGTCATCATTACTTCCATTTCCTTTAGCTACTTTATGTTCAAGAGCAAGTTTCAGAGTCTTCTGACATCCATTTTGCTCTTTTCATCCTTTCCTGTCTTTTTAATGACCTTTTGCTTTCTTCATATATGATGTCCTTGTTGTCATCCCACAACTCATCTGGTCATTAGAGTTTGATGCATCAAATCTATTCTTAAGATAGTCTGTAAATTCAGGTGGGATATTCTCAAGGTCATATGTTAGCTATTGTGGACATGTTTTAATTTTCTTGAGATTCAACATGAACTTGCATATGAGCTATTAATGGTCTGTCCAAAGTGTCCCCTGGCCTTGTTCCAACTGAAGATATTAAGCATCTCCATTCTCTCTTTACACAGATGTTGTTTTTGTTGTTGTTGTTATGTGCCGTTGAGTCATCTCTGACTCATAGCGACCTTATGTATGACAGAATGAAACTGCCTGGTTCTGTGCCAGCCTCATGATCCCTACTATACCTGAGCCAATTGCTGTAGCCACTGTGTCAATCCATCTTGTTGAGGTCTTCCCCTCTTTCATTGACCCTCCACTTTACCAAGCATGACATCCTTCTCCAGAGAATGGTCCCTTCTGTAGGTGAGACAAAGTCTGACCATTCTTGCTTCCAAGAAGCATTCTGGCTGCACTTCCTCCAGGACAGATTTGTTAGTTCTTTTAGCAGTGCACAGTACTTTCAGCATTCTTCACCAACACTACAACTCAAAAGCATCAACTCTTCTTTGGTCTTCCTTATTCATTGTCCAGCTCTCACATGCATATGAGGCAGTTCAAAATACCATGACTTGGGTTAGGAGCATCTTAGTCTTCAAGGACATATCTTTGTTCTTCAGCACTTGAAAGAGGTCTTTTGGAACAGATTTGACCAATGGAACGTGTCTTTTGATGTCTTGACTGCTTGGTGTTGATTTTAGAACCAAGTAATATGAAGTCTTTGCTAACCTCAATCTTTTCTCCATGTATTGTGATGCTGCTTATTGGTCCAGTTGTGAGAATTTTTGTTTTCTTTATATTGAGGTGCATTTTTGTAATCCATACTGCAGACTGTAGTCTTTAATCTTCATCAAGTATGGTGAAAGGATACAACCCTACCACACTCTCTTCCTGATTTTAAACCATGCAGTATCCCCTTGTTCTGCTCCAACAACTACACAGATGTAGTCAGTTTGATTTCTGTGTATTCCATTCACTGAAGTGGATGTATGTAGTCACCTTTTATGTTGATTTAAAAAAAAAAGGCATTTCCAATATATAAGTCATTTGCCTTGCAAAATTTTATAATGCATTCTCTGGCATTGTTTTTGTCACCAAAACCATATTTTCCAACTACTGATCCTCCTTCTTTATTTCCAACTTTTACATTCCAATCACCAGTAATGATCAATGCATCTTGATTTCATGTTTGATCAATTTTAGACTGCAGAAGTTGATAAATATCTTCAATTTCTTCACATTTAGCATTAGTGGTTAGTGTATATATTTGTATAATGGTGGTATTAACCTTCTTTTTTGTAGGCATATAGATATTATCCTATCAGTGACAGTGTTTTACTTCAGGATAGATTTTGAAGTGTTCTTTTTGACGATGAATGCAACATCAGTCCCCTTCAGTTTGTCATTCCCAGCATCGTAGTAGACCATATGTTTCAAAATGGCCAATACCAGTCCATCTCAGCTAACTAATGGCTAGAATATCCATCTTTATTCATTCTATTTCATTTTTGATGACTTCTAATTTTCTCAGATTCATACTTCATATATTCCTCATTCCAATTATTAATGGATATTTGTAGCTTTTTCTTCTTATTTTGAGTTATGCCACAGAGCAAATGAAGGTCCCTGAAGCTTTACTCTATCCACATCATTAAGGTAGACTCTATTTTGAGGAGACAGCTCTTTCTCAGTCGTATTTTGAGTGTCTTCCAACCCGAGAGGCTCCTTTGCTGTAACATTGACTGTATCAGTCAGTGTTCCATTGCTATTCATAAGGTTTTCATTGCTCAACTTTTTCAGAAGTAGACTGCCAGGTCCTCCTTCCTACTCTGTCTTGGTGTGGAAATTTTGCTAAAATATGTCCTTTATGGGGGATTGTCCTGATATTTGAAATAACAGTGACATAGCTTCTAGCATCACAGCAACACACAAGCCACCACAGTATGACAAAGTGACAGACAAGTAGTGGTATCTGTTGATCTAGATACATTTTATATTACTAACTAGGACTATGCCAGACATTCCTGAGTTTTCTGTAGTGCATTTGAATTCAGTGCAGCCAGGGATGAAAGAGACACTGCTACTTCTAAACATACCCGACACAGACTGGTTGTTGTTGTACTGTTCTTTGGAGCAAAAGGCACAGAGTGGCTTTGAACATTCTGCTTTTGAATATTTGCTTTATTTTGCCTCAAGAGTGTTAAACCTGTTCATAGCAATTCAATGGTGATGCTCAAGAAACCCATGGTAACACAGTCCCCCATTGAATCTGCACAGCCTGTGTTAACAGCTGGCACTCAGTTTGAAATGCATAGAAGACACTGAGTTTCCATCTCCTGGGACACTGCCGAAGGGAGCCTGGGGACAAATGGAAAAACAGAACCCTCTGGACAATCACAAATCACTGACAAGAGGTAAAGCTTTGCCAAGAACTTAAGCATTGAGTTCTGCAGGAAAAAGCAAAGAGAGCTTTTATCCATTTAAACATTTTAGATGTAGTATTAAGGAGGAAAACGAAATTAAGATTTAACTTTAGAGAACTTATTGATCAGCTTTCACCATCCTCAGCCCCACTTAGCTTCTGACAATTATTATTCTAAAGGATTGGCCAAATCCCATCCAGTTCTTAGACAAATTCTGGTCAGGGAAGTCAGAATAACCAGAGTCCAACCCTCAGACCTGGGATCAGCTTTAAAATTAATCTTATTACCCATTTTTTTTATCTGGCATGTTCATCAAACATTAAATTCTGTGCTTGCCAATGCTGTACAAGTAGTACCCATGCCTCTTTCTCTTTCTGAACACCTATGGCAGGTTTTGATAATCAGTTAATGGCTTTTCTACTGCTTTGGCCCAAGTGTGGTTTTATCATTCTTTTCAAATCAGTCCTGGGGGTATCTGCTGATCAATTTCTGATGACAGCTAAGATTAAGTCCATTTGGAATGGCTGGGCAAACTCCTGGTCTGTAACTGTGAGCATGACTCAGATCTTGTTTGAAACAAGATGGATCATCTAAAACTAACAGCACACAGCAGACTGCAAGTCTGTTCTCACTCCTATGCATAGCTACCCACACAGATGTGCTTGGATATCAGCAACATTTGCTTGGGTTGAATTCCAGTTCATCACACTGCCTTGGGTACTGATTGTTGGATTCATGACTGTCTTCCCCACTCCAGAAGCCTAGCCATAGAAACTAGCTGTTGTTGTTGTTGCCATTGTTAGTTGCTGTCGAGTCAGTTCTGATTCATAACAACCCTACATACAACAGAAGAAAACACTGCCCAGTCCTGCACTATCCTCACAATTGCCACCATGTTTGAGCCCATTGTTGCAGCCACCCTGTCAGTCCACCTCGTTGAAGGTCTTCCTCGCTTGGACTGACCCTCTCCTTTACAAAGCATAATGCCCTTCTCCAGGGACTGGGTCCTCCTGATAACATGTGCAAAGTACGTAAGAGAAAGTCGTCTTCACTTCTAAGGAGCAATCTGGCTGTACTTCTTCCAAGATAGATTTGTGTGTTCTTCAGGCAGTCCCTGGTATAATCAATATTCTTTGCCAACACCACACTTCAAAGGCATAGATTCTTCTTCAATCTTCCTTATTCATTGTCCAGCTTTCACATGCACATGAAGATATTGGAAATACCATGGATTGGGTCAGCTGCACCTTAGCCTTCAAAGTGATGTCATTGCATTTTAATACTTCGAGGCCTTTTTTTTTAAAAAAAAAAA
>NW_006921948.1:794205-799188 GCF_000298275.1 Orycteropus afer afer
CTCCTTGTTTTGGCTATGTACTGGTTCTGCAAGAGCACAATTATGTGTTCTATAATTCTTATTCTTCTCAATGTTATCAATAATTTGTCTTGATCCACACAGATGAATTCCTTTGCATAGTCAATAAAACACAGGAAAACATCTTTCTGGTATTCTCTGCTTTCAGCCAAGTTCCATTTGACATAACTGATAACACTCATTGCACAACCTCTTCAAAATGCAGTTTGAATTTCTGGCAATTCACTGTAGATGTATCGTTACAATCATTTAAAAATAATTTTCAGCAAAATTTTACTTGCATGTGGTATTAGTGATATTGTTAGATAATTTCTGCATTCTGTTGGATCACCTTTCTTTGGAGTGGGCACAAATATGCATCTTTTCTAATCTGTTGGCCAGGAAGCTGTCTTCCAAATTTCTTGGAATAGACTAGTAAACACTTCCTACATAGAATCCTTCAATATTAGAATAAGGCTTGAATTTTTTCCTCAGTTCTTTCAGCTTGAGAAATGTCAAGCATATTCTTCCCTTTTGGTTTTCTAACTCCAGGTCTTTGCACATTTCACTATAATAATTTACTTTGTCTTCTCAGACCACCCTTCAAAGTATTCTGTTCAATTCTTTTACTTTAGCATTTCTTCCTTTTGATTTAGCTACTGTACATTCAAGAGCAAGTTTCAGAGTCTCTTCTGACATCTATTTTGGCCTTTTCTTCCTTTCCTATCTTTTTCATGACTTTTTATTTTTTTCATGTATGATGTCCTTGATGTGATTCCACAACTTGTCTGGACTTTGGTCACTAGTGTTCAATGCGTCCCGTGGGATGTACTTGAGGTTCCACTTTGGCTATTGAGGACTTGGTTTAATCTTATTCAGCTTCAAAATGAACTTGCATATGAGCAATTGATGGTCTGTTCCACAGTTGTCCCAAGGACTTGTTCTGAGTGATTATGTTGAGCTTCTCTATCATCTCTTTCGACCGGTGTAGTTAATTTGATTCCTGTATATTCCATACAGTGAGGTCCATGTGTATAGTTGCTGATTATGTTGTTGAAAAAGGTATTTGGACAGAATAAGTACTTGATCTTACAAAATTATATCATGTGATCTCCAACATCTTTTCTATTGCCAAAGGCTATATTTTCCAACCACTGATCCATTCTTCTTTGTTTCTATTTTTCATTTTCCAACCATCAGTAATGATTAGTACATCTTGATTGCATATTTAATCAATTCCAGACTCCAGAAGTTGGTAAATATCTTAAATTTCTTCATCTTTTCCATTAGTGATTGGTGTGTATATTATAGGTGTATGGATATTATCCTATCACTGACAGTGTTTTACTTCAGGATAGATTTTGAAATGTTCTTTTTGATGATGAATGTAATGTAAGTCCCCTTCAATTTGTTATTCCCAGCATAACAGACCTTATGTTTGTCCAAGCCAGAATGACCAATATCAGTCCATTTCAGCTAATACATGGGACATCAATCTTTATGCATTCCATTTCATTTTTGGTGACTTCCAATTTTCCTAGATTCACACATTATACATTCCACATCCCTGTTATTAGTGAATGTTTAATAGTGTTTCTTCTCATTTTGAGTAGTGCTACATCAGCAAATGAAGATCTCAAACGTTGTACTCCAAGCATATCATTAAAATCAACTCTATTTTGAGAAGGCAGCTCTTTCCCAGTTGTATTTAGAGTGCCTTCCAACCTAAGGGGCTCATCTTCTGCCACTGTATCAAACAATATTCTGCTGTTATCCATAAGGTTTTCACTAGACATTTTTTTTTTTTCTTTTGGAAGTCAATCACCAGGTCCTCCTTCCTAGTCTGTCTGAGTGAGGAAGCTCCCCTGAAACCTGTCCACCACAGGTGACCCTGCTGATATGTGAAATATTAGTGGCATAGCTTCCAGCATCATATCAACACAAGCCTCCACAGTACAACAAACTGACGGACAAGTGGTGGAGAGACTGCTTCGTTTCCTTCATTTGTGCTCCCTTGTTGTTGTTGTTATGTGCCGTGGAGTCAGATGTGACTCATAGAGACCCCTCCTTGGGTTTCTGAGGCAGTATCACTACGGAAGTAGATTGCCCAACAGTTCCGAGGAGTAGCTGATGGATTTGAACTGCCAGCCTTCTGGTTAGCAGTCAAGTGCCCTTTGCGCTGTGTACCAGAGCTATGCTCCCTCAGTCCTGGCTTATTCTGCTTATCCGCTGATTAATGGATGCTTGTAAGCGAGGTACATTCAATTTTATCATGATGGAACAGAGGATTTGGGAGGAAGCTACAATTACAAACTTATGTAGTTTCGTTGATAAAGAGTCTAGTATTTATTCACTAAACAATTAATGAACATATATACTATGGGTAAGACCATGTTGTAGCACTGAAATCACAGCAATGAATTTCACACTATCTCTATCCTGAAGTAGGTCACATTTTAACAGCAAAGAAGAACACTTTAAACAAATAATAGTAATAAAATAATGAGTCCAAAGTTCATAGAAATGAAATGCCCAACTAAAAAGCAGGCTGTCACTATGGGAGTTTAGAAGAGGATAAGGTTCCTTCCCACCACCCACCCATCAGTTTGTCCTACTGTGATGGCTTGCATGCTGCTGTGATTTTCGAAGCTCTGCCTCCATTATTACAAATCCCAGCAGGGTTATCCAGGGCGGACAGGTTCCAGCGGAGCTTCCAAACTATGGCAGACTGGGAAGAAAGACCTGGTGATCTACTTCCAAAATTAAGCCAATGAAAACCCAATGGATCATAATAGAATGTTTTCTGACATGCTTGCTTTGGAGGGATTGATGGATAGATGAGGACATCATGTTTGGTGAAGCAGAGCACCAGCGAGGATTGGCACACTAGCTGCAACAATGGAATTAAACATGCCAGTGATCTGGAGGAAGACTCAGGACCTGGCAATATTTTATCATGTTTCGCATAAGGTTGGCATGAGTTAGAGTTGACTCCAAGCTAGCTAACAGCAACAAGTTCTCTTCTAGCTGTACAAACTGTGTGGTGAAAAATAACAATAATTTCTTTTAGATACCTAAGTGGCCTCATGAAAGCAGTGAATGGTTTGATACACTACTTAACTAACTTATAAAATCACCATAAAACCCACTACTGTTGGGGCTATTCTGACTCATAGTCACCCTACAGGATAGGCTAGAAATGTCCCATAGGGTATTCATGGCTGTAAATCTTTATGAAAGCAGAATGCCACATCTTTCTTCCATGGAGTGGCTGGTGTGTTTGAACTGCTGATGTTTCAGTTAGCAGCCAACCACTTTAAGCACTGCACTACCAGGGGTCCTTAATCAAGTTTCCCCAATGTGGTACACTGGTCTTCATTTGCCTTCATACATGGGGTAGCACTAATTAAGGAGCTGAAAGAGCCACTTGATTCTTTTCAATTATATTTACCCAATGTCATGGTGGTGGAGGTGGTGAGATAATCCAAATATCTTAAATTTCACCATTAACCAAGCAAGGCCATTGTCGCGGAATCTATTCTGACTCATACTGACCCCATGCAACAGAGTAGAACTTTTTCTTAGGATTTTCTAGGCTGTAATCTTTATGGAGAAGGAGCTCTGGTGGTGTGGTAGTTAAGGCATTCAACTGCTAACCATAAGATCAGTGATTCAAGCCCACCAGCCGTTCCATGAAGGAAAGAGGTGGCAGTCTGGTTCCATAAAGACTTACAGATTTGGAAACCCTGTGGGGGTGGTTCTGAACTCTCCTAAAGGGTTGCTATGAATCAGAGTTGACCTGATGGCAGTGGATTTGGTTGGGAATCCTTATGGGAGCAGATCGCCAGGCTTTCTTTCCCAGCACTATTGAGTGAGCTTGAACTGCCAACGTTCAGGTTAGTAGTCAAGCGCAGACATTTGTGCCACTTAATGGCTGGTCACCTGACTGGAAGAGATCCATGTTTGTGCCCATTCCAAAGGAAGGTGATCCCATAGAATGAGGCCATTATGGAACAATATCATTAATATCACACGCAAGGAATATTTTGCTGAAGATTATACAAAAATGGTTGCAGCAGTATATCGACAAGGAACTTCCAGAAATTCAAGCTGGATTCAGAAGAGGACATGGAATGAAGGATATCATTTCTGATGCTAGATGGATCTTGGCTGAAAGCAAAGAATATCAGAAAGATGTTTACCTTTGTTTTATTGACTATGCAAAGGTATTTGACTGTATGGATCCTAGCAAATTATGGATAACATTGTGAAGAATGGGAATTCCAGAACACTAAATTGTGTAATGAAGGACCTGTACATAGACCAAGAGGCTGTTGTTCAATCAGAACAAGGAGATACTGCCTGATTTAAATCAAGAAGGCTGTGCATCAGGGTTGTATCCTTTCACGATACTTATTCAATCTCTCTGCTGAACAAATAATCCAAGAGGCTAGACTATATGAAGAAGAACACAGCATCAGAATTGGAGGAAGACTCATTAATAACCCATGATATGCAGATGGCACCACCTTGATGCTGAAAGTAAAGATGATTTGAAGCACTTATGGATGAAGATCAGTATGGATTACACCTTAAACTAAAGGAAACTAAAATCGTCACAATTGGACCAATAATCACGATAAATGGAGAAAATATTGACATTATCAGGGATTTCATTTTACTTGGATTCACAATCAACACCCATGAAAACATCAGTCAAGAAATCAAACATCACATTACAATGGGAAAATCTGCTGCAAAAGACCTCTTTAAAGTGTTAAGAAGCAAAGATGTCACTTTGAAGACTAAGGTGCGTGGTGATGCCCAGACCTCTACGACTGCTGCTTGACAAAGCTCCAGCTGTCAAGAGTCTTGGGCGGAAGCCAATTCCACCTTTACTTTTGATTGTATTCTGGTCCGTTATCTTAATTGCTACAATAATCTTTATGGTGATCATGCTCCTTCTGGTTCATCCCAGAGGGTCCA
>NW_006921948.1:800139-804867 GCF_000298275.1 Orycteropus afer afer
GCCACCTCTCCCTCCAGAGACCCACAGCTGGGGCTGGACCTCGGCAGGTGCGCCTAACCCAAGCCATGGTATTTTCACTTGCCCCATATGCACGTGAAAGCTGGGCAATGAAAAAGATGCTGGTGAAGAATACTGAAAACACTGTAGAATGCCAGAAGAATGAACAAATATGTCCTGGAAGAAGTGCAACTGGAATGTTCCTTGGAAGCACAACTTTATCTCACCTACTTTGCTCATGTCAGAAGGGACCATCCCTAGAGTAGGACATCATGCTTGGCAAAGTAGAGGGTCAGTGAAGAAAGGGAAGACCTTCAACAAGATGGACTGACACGGTGGCTAAAATGATGGTCCTTAGCAAGCAAGAATTGTGAGGATGGTGCAGGACTGGGCGATGTTTCGTTCTGTTGTACATAGGGTCACTATGAGTCAGAGATGACTCATTGGCACTTAACAACAACAATAACAATGACTATTAAATAAGCACATATTTCCTTGTCACAAACCAAAATCTGGGTTCCATTTGTTAAACTGTTTGGGATTTTGCCCCTTTGGAGAATCTCTAAAGGGCTGCCTCGTATGTACATACAAACCACTCAGCCAGCTGTACCCATCAGGTCATTGTGGAATATGCCTGTTTGTTTCTCTCTTGCTGTGATTCCCATTTGTCCACACCTGCTGCATATGAGTCCACTTGGAGAAATCTTAGAAAGGCCGTAGACAATTGTGAGAAAATCGATGTGAATACCAAGTATGCTGCATTTCGATGTTTCTTGCCCTCGGGGTGCCAGAGCATGTCTAAATTCCATGCAGAGGTGGGGGCACACTTATAATTTGTGACCTGGAACTGAAGCAGATTTGCTTGTGCCAAGATTCTCAGTTTCCCTGCAGTTTTTGTCCACTTTATCTGTCACTCCTTATCCAAATCCTCAGTAGGTTTCTCACAAAAAGATGTACCATAGATGTTTGAGCCTCTAATACTGTGGACTCACGATTGTAATTGGTGGAGAAGGGAGGGGCTAGATGGGAAAGAATACCAGTTACCATCAAATGGGTGCAATTTGAGGGGATACTGAGAGATTGAGTATAAAAGTGTACTCTCTACTTAGCAGATCCCCAATTCAATGAGAAAAAAGTACTGGTTTGTTAGCTGGAAAATTATAAGATATCATGATATCTGTAAAAGGTTGATAGCATATCCATCATGACTATCAAGATGTATAAATTTTATTTTATTTTTTGGTTGCTGTTCTAACTACTGTCATCATCATAGTCAGTTCAACATAACTCAGATCTCTGAAACTAATTGGTATGGCTCTATAATCACTGATAATCTCATTTGTAAAACTGAAACTCAAAATTATCTTGAGTCCTTAAACAAGAGTTTTTATGGTAACAAACATCTGACAAGAGAAAAAAGTCATAGTAGCTTAACATAACAGGAATTTCTTGCTAAGGTAAAGTGCAAAGTAGGTATTTCTGATGGGAAGGCAGTGTGTATAATTTCTAAGCAGTAGTTCAGAGCCCCAGACTCCTTCAATCTTATGGATTTACACCTTCTTTCTAGAGTGGATTCTGATCACAATACAAAATATCAGGAATCTACAGTTCTTCTTAAGTCATGAGGAAGTGTCTAAAGACTTTCCCCCCATCTACTTACCATCCCTTCCTTCCTTTACTTATTATCCTTTTTTTTTCCTTTATTTATTGCTCTAAGAAATGTTAGTGAGGGCCTACGATGTGCCAGGCACTGTGCTAGGTGCTGGGGCAAAAAGCAGCAACTAAAATCCCCTCCTTCAGTGAACTTATAATCTGGAAAAGAAGATAGATATTAGAAGAAATAATTTCCAAAGTACTTAAAGGCATGAGTATTTAATGAGTGGTGATGATTGTTATGAAAAAATAAATACTCATGAGTATATAAAAGAGGGCATATGACCTTCTCTGGGGAAGTGATATTTGCGTTGTGATGGCAGGCAGAGTGTCCCAGACAGAATATGTGCAGCCTGGTGTGTCTGGAGTGTAGTTAATAAGAATAGAGTCAGGTACAAAATCAGACTAGAAATAAAATCAGGGATGTGATGAGATTTTAGTCTTTACCCTGAGTTTAATGGGAAAGCACTGAAAGGGTTTTCAACAAGATAGTGACTTAATGAGATTTAGAAAGATCACTCTGAGTGCCATGTGGAAGAAAAAATCGTGTATGTGTTGGAATAAAACTTGGAAATATAGGAGATGGCTGCAGTAATTCTGGTGAAAGTGGTTGGTTGGGTAGGGTTGGATGGTGGGAGTTAGGGTGTATTTAGAATATGATCTAGAGCTTTTGGTGGTTATTTGACAATACAGATACATATAAAAGGAATGATTCTAGGTTGAGTGCCAGATTTATGGCTTCAACAACTGAGTAGATGGTCAGAGCAGCAAATTAAGTTCAGTTTTGGTCATAGTGAGCTTAAGCTCCCAGAGAGAAAACACATTGGAGTTACTAAGCAGGCAGTTCAACATACAGGTCAGTAGTTCATGGGGCGAAAAAATAAGTGCCCACTTAGAGAAAAAGATTTTGGAGTCATCAAGATATATATATGATATGTAGCATAGGGCCTAAGGCATTTGACTGCTAACCAGGAGCCTGGCAGTTCAAACCCACCAGCCACTCCTCAGAAGGAAGGTTGGGCAATCTACTTCCGTAGTGATACTGCCTCGGAAACCCAAGTAGGGGTCGCTATGATTTGGATCTGTCTCGACAGCAGTAAGTTTTTTGGTTTTTTTTTTTTTTTTTTGGTTTATGTAATCCTTTGATGTTGACTGGGGTCACCTAGAAAAGGAGTGATCATGTGATTTATGGTCCAACCCAGATACTTTTAAGAGTTAAAGGGGGTACAAAAATGAAATAGAACCCATAAAGATCAATATCCTAGGCATTAGAGAACGGAAATGGACTGGTATTGGCCATTTTGAATCAGACAATTATGTGGTCTACTATACTGGGAATGACAAACTAAAGAGGAATGGCATCATATTCATTGTTAAAAAGAATGTTTCAAGATCTGTCTTGAAGTACAGTGCTGTCAGAGACAGAATAATATCCATAAGCCTACAAGGAAGACCAGTTAATATGACTATTATTCAAATTTATGTACCAACCACTAAGGCCAAAGATGAAGAAATTTTTACCAACTTCTGCAGTCTGAAATTGACCAAACATGCAATCAAGATGCATTGATAATTACTGGTGATTGGAATGAGAAAGTTGGAAACAAAGGAGAAGCATCATTAGTTATAAAATATGTCCTTGGTGATAGAAATGACACTGGAGACCACAGGATAGAATTTTGCAAGACCAACAACTTATTCACTTCAAATACCTTTTTTCAATAACATAAATGGCGGTGGACCTCACTGGAGGGAATACACAGGAATCAAATCAACTACATCTGTGGAAAGAGGAGATGGAGAAGCTCAATATCTTCAGTGAAAACAAGACCAGGAACTGACTGTGGAACACACAATTGATTGCTTATATGGAAGTTCAAGTTCAAGCTGAAGAAAATTAGAACAAGTCCACAAGAACTGTCATATGACTTGATTATGTCTCACTTGAGTTTAGAGACCATCTGAAGAACTGATTTGACACGTTGAACACTAATGACTGAAAACCAGACCAGTTCTGGAATGATATCAAGAACATCATACACAAAGAAAGGAATGGTAATTAAAAAGGCAGGAACAACAACAACAACAACAACAAAGACCAAAATGGATGTCAGAAGAAACTCTGAAACTTGCTCTTTAATGTAAAGTACCTAAAGTGAATAGAGGAAATGGTGAGATGAAAGAGCTGAACAGAAATTTTCAAAGGGCAGCTTGAGAAGACAAATTAAAGTATTATAATGAAATGTGCACAGACCTGGAGTTAAAAAAACCAAAATGAAAGAACACACTTGGCATTTCTCAAACTGAAAGAACAGAAGAAAAAAAAATCACATTTCAAGTTGCAATATTGAAGGATTCTATTGGGAAATTGTTGAATGATGCATGAAGCATCAAAAGAAGATGGAAGGAATACAGAGAGTCACCGTACCATAAAGAATTGGTCGATGTTCAACTATTTCAGGAGGTAGCATGTAATCAAGGACCGATGCTATTGAGGGAAGAAGTCCAAGCTGTGCTGAAGTGAAAACAAGGCTCCAGGAATTGACAGAATACCCATTGAGATATTTCAACAAATGGATGCAGCACTGGAGGCACTTACTTGTTTATGCCAAGACATTTGGAAGATGCTACTTGGTCAACTGACTGGAAGAGATACATATTTGGGGTCATTCCAAAGAAAGGTCATCCAACAGAACGTGGAAATTATTGAACAATATCATAGGCAAGTAGAATTTTGTTGACGAAAATGGTTTCAGCAGTATATTGACAAGGAACTTCCAGAAATTCAAACTGGATTCAGAAGAGGATGTGGAACGAGAGATATCATAGCTGCTATTAGATGGATCTTGGTTGAAAGCAAAGAATACCAGAAAGATGTTTACCTGTGTTTTATTGACCAGCAAAGGCATTTGACTATGTGGACCATAACAAATTATGGATAACATTGCAAAGGATTGGAATTCCATAACACTTAATTATGCTCATGAGGAACCTGTATACAGACCAAGGGGCTGTTGTTCAAACAGAACAAGGGGATACTGCATGGTTTAAAATCAGAAAGGGTGTGTCAGGGTTGTA
>NW_006921948.1:806287-807568 GCF_000298275.1 Orycteropus afer afer
TTCTCTTCTGAATCCAACTTGCATTTCTGGAGTTCTCTGTCAATATACTGCTACAACCATTTCTGAATTATCTTCAGTAAGATTTTACTTGAGTGTGATATTAATGATATTGGTTGATAATTCCCACATTCTGTGGGATCACCTTCCATTGGAATGGATACAAATATGGATCTCTTCCAGTCAGTTGGCCAGGTAATTTTCTCCCAAATCTCTTGGCATAACTGAGTGAGTGCCTGCAGTGCGGCATCCATTTGTTGAAACATTTCAATGGGTATCCCATCAATTCCTGGAGCTTTGCCTTTCACCACTTCCTTCAGTGCAGCTTCAACTTCTTCCTTCAATACCGTTGGTTCTTGATCATATTCCACGTCCTGAAATGGATGAACATCGAACAGTTCTTTTTGGTACAGTGATTCTGTGTATTCTTTCCATCTTCTTTTGATGTTTCCTGCATTATTCGATATATTGCCCATAGAATGTTTCAATATGCAAGTCAAGGCTTAAATTTTTTCTTCAGTTCTTTCAGCTTGAGAAATGCCGCGTGTGTCCTTCCCTTTTGGCTTTCCAACTCCATGTCTTTGCACATTTCATTATAATAATTGACTTTGTCTTCTCGAGCTAGCTCTTTGAAATCTTCTGTTTAACTCTTTTATCTTGTCATTTCTTCTATTTGCTTTAGCTACTCTCCACTCAAGGGCAAGTTTCAGAGTCTCTTCTGACATCCATTTTGGTCTTTTCCTCCTTTCTTGTCTTTTTAATGACCTTCTACTTTCTTCGTGTATGATGTTCTTGATGTCATCCCAAAATTCCTCTGGTTTTCGGTCACTGGTGTTCGAGACATCAAATCTATTCTTTAAATGGTCTGTTAATTCAGGAGAAGAAAAAAAATGGTCATATTATCAAAGTCATATTTTGGCTCTCATGGACTTGTTTTAATTGTCTTCAGCTTCAACTTGAACTTGCATATGAGCAGTTGATGGATAGTCTGTTCCACAATCACATCCTGGACTTGTTTTGGCTGAAGATATTGAGCTTCTCCATTGCCTCTTGCCACAGATGTAGTCAATCTGATTCCTGTATGCTCCCTCTGGTGAAGTCCACATGTATAGCCACTGTTTGTGTTGTTTGAAAAAGCTATTTGCAATGAATAAGTCATTGGTTTTGCAAAATTCTATCATGCCACCTCTAGCATTATTTCTACCTCCAAGAGCAAATTTTCCAACTACCAGTTAGTCTTCTTTGTTTCCAATTTTTGCATTCCAGTCACCAGTGATAATCAGC
>NW_006921948.1:807668-811184 GCF_000298275.1 Orycteropus afer afer
TTTCAGACTGCAGAAGTTGGTAAAAAATCTTCAATTTCCTCATCTTTGGCTTTGGTGGTTGGTGCATAAATTTGAATAATAGTAGTATTAACTGATTTTCCTTGTAGAAATTATATTATTCTGTTACTGACAGCATATTGTACTTCAGGATAGATCTTAAAACATTCTTTGTGATGACGAATGCCACTCTATTTCTCTTCAATTTCTCATTCCCAGCATAGTAGATCATATGTTTTTCTGATTCAAAATGGCTGAAATTTGTCCATTTCAGCTCATTAATGCCTAGGATATCAATCTCTATGCATTTCATTTCATTTCTGACAACTTCCAATTTTCCTCAATTCATACTTTATACATTCCATGTTCTGATTATTAATGGATGTTGGCAGCTGTTTCTTCTCTTATTGAGTCATGCCATGTCAGCACATGGAAGTCCTGAAAGCTCTATTTTATCTGTAACCTTAAGACTGGTTCTACTTTGAGGAGGCAGCTCTTTCCCAGCCCTATTTTGAGTGCTTTCTGACCTGAGGGGCTCATCTTCCAGCACTATATCGAACAATGTTTCAGGGCTATTCATAAAATTTTCCAGTAATATATCAGACAGTGTTTCACTACTATCCATAAGGTTTTCACTGGGCAATTCTTTGAGAAGTGCATGGCCTCTTCCTTCTTCTGAATCTGTCTCAGACTGGAAGCTCCACCAAAACCACTCCACCATGGGCACCCTGCCAGCACAGCCGCCAGCCTCACAGCAACGTGCAAGCTATCACAGGATGACACACCAACAGACAAGTTCATCTCGCTTAGCTGTTCCAACCTCCTCGCTCACTTCCTGGGCTTCCCCCCACCTGTTCCAGCTGCCAGCCCTGTCTGCCGCTGCTTCCTTTCTCCAATGATGGGCTCAAGTATAGCAAGAATTGTGAGGATGGCACACGACTGGGTAGTGTTTCATTCTGTTGTACCAGAGCACTTATATGACAGCACCTAACAACAACAACAATGAATAATTATGCCAGGTTGAAAAGCATAAAGAACTTTCCTTGGCAAATATTTAAAGGTCACGCAGAGAAGGTGGATTGAGTAAGGAAACAGAGGAAGAGCAGTCAGTAAGGAAGGAGGAAACCCAAGGAAGTGCATTATCACCAGAGCTGGATTCTGCTGAGAGGTCAATTGAGTCCCCACGATTTGTGTTACCCTTTGTTATGCTACATGCTTCCATAGTATCTTTCCTTTTTCATCAATTGCACTTATCACCACTGAAGTTACATGATTTAATTAATGACTGCCTTTCTATGAAAGAAGTATCTGTCACATGGTTGACAACCAACAAATATTTTTTTTTGAATGAAAGGAGGAGAATGGTGAGACCTAAAAGTAGCAACTGACTGTGGGAAAACAGAGATCCTTGGTGCTTTTAGTGAGACCAGTGTCTGTGGAGTGGTGGGAAATGGAGGCAGTTTGCCTTGAGGAGAGAAGTGAGTGGGAAAGGAGAAAAAGAAGACAGTGAAAACTGAAAACTCTTTCAAGAAGTTTGTCTGTGAGCCTTTGGATTCATGGACACCTGTTCTGAGTGTGTTGATTGTTCCTCTGGGTCTTGGGAAAATGTCAGCTGATAATAGTTTTTCTGAAAGTGATTTCAGTAGATAAGGGCATGAAATTGGAAATGGCTGTGAGGTTTTTCTATATTGAATATATATTTTGCCTGGAGTTTGCATACTCCCCTTAAGCATGTTATATTTTAATTTAGAGATATAATCAAGTATTTCTTCTGTGTGTGTCAAAATGTAATTTTTAGGGAAAGTATTTTAAGGGCCATGCGTTCAATGCATTTCTCTTAGTGCTTAAAGTTCTGTATTAGAAACAAGTTAAACCAGGAGAAAGTTGTGTAGTTTGGCCAGGCCCATCAGATCAGCAAGCATTTTAATTTCCACTGTATTTAATAATGGCAGTTTGGAGTAACAACTACGTGGATACCAACTCTCCCTTTTTTTTTTTTTAAGGAAAAAAAAAAATAACTCGTTTCCTCTATCATCCTTTTAGAGGACAATTTTATTCCTGTTACTCAATATCTCCTGTATCAAGTACTGCATAAGCCACTTCTTTTTTAATGTAAGGCTGGGTAAAATTGTCTCTCTAGAGGAATATTAGCATTTTCTCTTTCCCCTAACATGATCTCTTTGTATCCAATTATGTCTCATTCCCACCATGTCTGTCAAGAGCACAAGTAAACTTATGGACAGCACCTTTTCATCCTGTGACTTTCCCTTTTCCTGTTCCTAGTTAATTCCATATTTTAGTAAAATTTACCTTAATGGTTTTATGGAAACTGTAGAATGTACTTTCACTTATGTGTTATTCACTACCTTTCCTCATTCCTCTCTGAATAAAATTGCAGGGTCATTATTGCCAGGGGCCAAAACTAACAATAAGCAAGAGAAATGTATGTCCATCAACACACACACAAAGAGAGAATGAAATATTCAGACAATTTCAAATTTTCATCAAGTCTTCTTCCACACAAATATTATTGTCCTTGGTACCAACTAACTGCAATATGCTGAAAGATTCACATACCAGGCACCTGTTCCCACATCATTTCTAAGGATGTAATAATGCCCAGTTTGTGCCTGTTACAAATGTCTCTGGCAAATAAATCAACAAAAACCAATCAAACAAACTGAGATAGAGGCTATATACACTGCTATCTACTCAATTGCTGTGTACAGGAAAGTATATGATGCATATTTATACTGCAAACTTGCTTCCATCAAATGAGTCCAGTAGAATATTCTAATGCATAAACTACACAGAGCTTATTCTCTCTTTGGGGATATGTTGTTGTTATGTGCCGTCGAGTTGGCCCTGACTCATAGCGACCCCTACTTGGGTTTCTGAGGCAGTATTACTATGGAAGTAAATTGCCCAACCTTCGTTCTGAGGAGTAGCCAGTGGATTTGAACCGCCAGCCTTCTGGTTAGCAGTCAAGTGCCTTAGACACTATGCTACCAGAGCTCCTCTTTGGGGATATAGTGGGGTCCTAATATAGTTTGCTGTTTAAGTCACTACCATTTCCTGCCTTTACCCATCCACTAGTTTATTTCAATTCACAGGACAATGTGATATTACATTCCATTACTTCAATAAAAATATATATTTTTTTGAATGGAGCATCTTAGGCTGACTTATCAAAATTCCTAGTCAATCTTAAATTTTGTTATGTCCTTGTTTGTCATAAAGATACCTTTGTCCAAAGAAGCATTGCTTTTATTTTAAATCACCTTGACATACATGAACCAATTATTAATACAAATGGTCAGTTCCTTAGTTCTTTGTATCAGCTGTCTACCTAGTCATTCACCAAAGGCCTACATTTACATATTGCCTTGCTAAATTACCTCTGCTAAGTACTTTAGTATTTTGCAAACAACTCATTAACCTTTTGAACCCCATTAAGGAATAATACGGGGAAAGACAATTATTGAGGCTGGAATTTGGTCAGGCTGCTGAGACTAATAC
>NW_006921948.1:811354-817056 GCF_000298275.1 Orycteropus afer afer
CAGTAGGAGTGGCCACAAACTATCCACCCTTGCACGCTCAGGTAACACTAACACTTGACAATTTGCAAAGGGCTGTCCCCTACAGTATTTCATTTGCGTCTTAAAACAACTCTGTGAGGTAGATGTCCCAATGTTATTATCTCCATCGTAGAGACAGATAAGTGAAAGCACAGGAACGATAAATGACTTCTCAAATATCGCACAGCTTTTAAAGAGTTGGAGTCAATTCCAACAATGATTCCATTCCAGTGCTTTTTCCCAAGGGGCAACTTCATGACTGTGTGTTATTAACTGAGCATCCTCTGACCTCAGGCCAGTCACTTTCCCTTTCTCAGTGTCAGTCACGTTTTGTCAGAATGTAGTAAGAGAGCATTAGGACAACTCGGAGAACCATTCCGGCTCTGACGGTCAGTATAGCCATGCAAAGCACACACTCTGGACCTCTCAGAATTCATCAGGCCCTACAATGTGGCTCACTTCTCCTCTTTCAGGAAATGTCCTGATAATTACCAACTTGAAGGACCTGCCAAGCTACATTTACCAGAGAAATGTGCTGCCTAGATGCATTCCCACAAAGAAGGTAAGACCCCAAAGTATACAATTTGGCTATCAAACAGCACCACCACCCCTGAAAAAAGAAGAAAAAATACATTTTCTGAGCATCAGCTACCTAAAGAACCTTATGCTCAGAAGTGAGGTAAGGAAAAAAGAGATGGAAATCAAGAAACATGTTCTCTAGATGGGGAACTCAACTAAATGAGTAGGTTGCCAAACCATAGGAAAAACAAAACAAAACAAAACACTGCTATCAAGTTGATTCATTGGGTTTCCGAGGCAGTAAATCTTTACAGAAGTAGATTGCCCTGTCTTCCTTCTGCAGAGTGGCCAGTGGGTTTGAACTGCTAACCTTCTGGTTAGTGATCAGATGCCTTATGCACTGCACCACTCGAGCTCTCTTCTTTTCATCCTCATAAGTTATAAATTGTTGAGAGATGAGAGAGTGAAATGGGCTGAGAAAGAGAGGAGGCCATGGCATAGGAGGAATGAGGAGGCATGTACATGTGTGGTCCTAAATGAGCTGAGATTAACGGAAAAGTTATGCTGTGCTATGTAAAAGGTGGGTAGGAGACCCACGTCGAAGGGACTAGCAGAATTGAGACCAAAATCATCAGCCACCGCTTAGGAGAAGAAATGAGGAGTTGAGAGTCAGGCAGGGAAAGTGTCACCTTCCTGGACTCTGAGAAGTGGAAGGACTAGATTTCCTTTAGTAAGGTTGCCAGATTGAGTAAGTGAAAATACAAGATGGTCAGGGAAATTTGTATTTCAGATACACAATGGGTATTTTTTTAGTGTATGTTCCATGCAATATTTGGGACATACTTACATTAAAAAATAAATTATTGGTCAGAAATTTAGGTTTAACTGGACATCTTGTATTTTCTCTAGCAATCTGGTTTGCTGGAGACATGCTACACACTACTGTTGAGAAGAGTAAAAGCTGTCCCAACCACATGATAGCAGCTTGGGTTCGGAGAGAATGCTGTCCAGGAGGATACTACTAGGGAATATGGGGGCCACTTTCAGTCTCCAGTTTTATCTGTCTCTCTCTCTCAAGCCCATAGCACCTTCCTGCAGAATCAAAGCCTCTTTTCAAACTTACAATCCCTGACAGGGACAGAATAGTCAGTAAGCAAGTTAAGCACAGGCTTACTTATGCTTACTTACTAGAACAACTTAACGTGAGTTTCACCACACAAGCCATGTGAAATTGTTCACTTCAGATTAATAAGTAAGCACAAGTAAGCCTGAGTAATCGACCCCTGCTGGCATCCCTATTGAGAGGTATTGAGGGCGCAGACTCCAAAGCCAGGCTGCTTGGATTTGAATTCTAGTCCTCCAAATAGAGGCCGTGAGGGAGATATGATTTCACTTCTCTGAGTCTTGTTTTCCTCATATGTAACATATGAGTAACAAACAGTAAACTGACTTCATTGTGGTGGTGTGAGAATTAAATGAGTGTGTGTGTGTGTGTGTGTGTGTGTGTGTCCATGCTAGATACCCAGGTTTGAGGCCAATGCACTTCATATGCAGTCACCACCTGGCTGTCATTGGAGGTTTGGATGTTGTTACTGTGCTGAAGGTTACAGTGCACCTTTCAGACTAACATGGACTAGGAAGAAATGTCCGGCAGCCTGCTTCCCAAAACCATCTGATGAAAACCCTATGGATCATAACAGTCTGTTTCACAACTGATGATGGGAGTGGTGCAGGACCACGCAGCTTTTCATTCCATTGTTTTTTGGGGCACCATGAGTTGGGACCCAACTCAATGGCAGCTAATAACATGTTGTTGTTATTGTTAGGTGCCATCGAGTTGGCTGTGACCCACAGCGACCCTATGTACAAGGGAATGAAACACTGCCTAGTCCTGCACCAGCCTCACAATCCTTGCTATACCTGAACCCATCGTTGCAGCCACTGTATCAATCCATCTTGTTGAGGGCCTTCCCCTCTCTTGTTAAACACCCACTTTACCAAGCATGATATCCTTTCCCAGGGAATGTTCCCTTCTGACCACATGACCAAAGTAGGTGAGATGAAGTCTGACCATTCTCATTTCCAAAGAGCATTCTGGCTGAACTTCCTCTAGGACAGACTTCTTTGTTCTTCTGGTAGTCCATGGTACTTTCAGTATTCTCTGCCAACACCGCAACTGAAAAGCATCAACTCTTCTTTCATCTTCCTTACTCATTGTCCAGTGTTCACATGCATATGAGGTGATTAAAAAATACCATGGCTTGAGTTAGGCGTACCTTTTGCTTTCTTCATGGATGATGTTCTTGATGTCATCCCACAGTCTGTCTGGTTTTTCGTCACTGGTGTTCAATGTATCAAATCTATTCTTTAGATGGTCTCTAAATTCGAGTGGGATATAATCAAGGCTTTGGTGGACTTGTTTTAATTGTCTTCAGCTTCAACTTGAATTTGCATATGAGCAATTGATGGTCTGTCCCACAGTCAGCTCCTGGCCTGGTTTTGGCTGAAGATATTGAGCTTCTCCATCAATTCTTTCCACAGATGTAGTAGGTCTGATTCCTGTGTATTCCATCTGACAAAGTCCATGTGTATAGCCACCATTTATGGTGTTGAAAAAACAGTATATGCAATAAATAAGTTGTCAGTCTTATAAAATTCTATCATGAGGTCTCCCACATCATTTCTGTCACCTAGGTCATATTTTCCAGTTACCGGTGGTAATTCTTTGTTTCCAACTTTTGCATTCCAATCACCTGTAATAATCAATACATCTTGATTGCATGTTTGGTCAATTTCAGACTGCAGAATTTGGTAAAAATCTTCAATTTCCTATCTTTGGCTTTGGCATATGGTTGTCTGATTCAAAATGGCCTATACCAGCCGAGGATATCAATCTGTATGCATTCCATTTCATTTTTGACAACTTCCAGTTTTCCTAGATTCATACTTTGTACATTCCATGTTCTGATTATTAAAGGATATTTGCAGCTGTTTCTTTCCATTTGGTACCAAGAGAGTGGGTGCTGCTCTGACAGATAATTAAAATGTGGAAACAGGAGTGGAGTGTGTCCTTGACCTGAGATCCCTGCACTGAGACCCTGGCAGAGAGATATTGGCAAAGAGCCCGGCAAAGAGATGGCAGCAGGTAAGCTGAGACACTGGCATGAGAGACAGCAGCAGCAGAGCCAAGAGACCAGCATGAGACAGGGGTCGCCTTGCCGGCCCATGGAGTGAGAAAGCTGAGTGTCTTGAGGGCAGGAAGATTCCTGGAGGTGTGTGTTGCTTTGGATATCAAGCAGAGAGACCAAGGAAATGGGAAGCAGAGCTGCCTCAGCCTCAAAAGGTAGGACCATGGTGTTTGGGGGTGGAACCACCACAGCCTCCTAGGTTTCCAGAGTCAGGTCTTCACCAACTTGGTTTTGGAGTGTGGGGCTGCTTGTGAGCCAGTGGGATGGGCCATAGCCATTGCCTAAAAGTGAGGGAGCAGGGCCCCCTTGCCCAAGAGGTGGAGGAATGGGGCCTGCCCGGCCAAGGGGGTGAGGTTGCCGCTCAGATGAACTAGGGGACTGGAGCCACCCAATGAAGGAGATATGTACAGGTACCAAGTTGACAGGGAGTAGAATTATGGTATTTAAGGATGTGGATCAACTTGGCTGGGCCTGGTTTTCAGTGGCTGGGCAGCTGGTGGTAGTTATTCCCCAGGATGAGACTGGCTATCACCTCCGTGGTGGAATATGCTGTAAACAGCCGAGTAGCTGCCTTAGGGATGTGGTCTGCTGCCAATATATGAGGAGAAGCTTTGAGAATGTTCTGCAGCTTTTTGGCACACTTGGACCCTGCATGTAGCTGAATCTTCATTTAGCAGCCTGCCATATTTCCTGCAGATCTTAGACTGTCTCTGGACTTCAACTAGTGGCCTGCCGTGTTGTTTGGTAACATTGGGACTGTCCATTTTCCTTGTTGACCTAGGGCTTGTTAGCCTCAGCAGCCACCAGCTGCTTGAGTGAAGAGACACCTGTAGCTGCAGTGGGCTGAGAGCAAGAGGCAGAGCTGAAGCCCAAGGTCGAGGGGCTTACACACAGCCCCTAGAGCCTGGCACTTTGAACTTGGATGTCTAGCCTTCAAAAGTGTAAGAGAATAATTGCTCCTGTTTGTTAAAGCGATCCACCTGTGGTATTTCTGTTAGTATGGCTTGAAGTAACCAAAAAACAAATTGGTTATTGCTAATAACATACATATACACATATATTAGTTTTTGGCACGTGGTAATACTTCAACCAATTTTAGCTATTATCCTTTAGCAAAACATTAGTAGATGCAACATGTGGTATTAGCTTTCTTGTAGGCAGCATCCAGGCATGATCTATGGAACACATTAGATATTCCTGAAGATTTCTGGCTATTGTGGAACAAACTAGGATTTCCAGCAGTCATGTGGACAGATGCTTGTGTAATTACTGTCATCTGGGGTTTAAAGGAAGTGTGAATTAAAAACTTGAAACCTGAGATATTCATTTATATTTGTTGACTAACTTTATCAAATGATGTATTCATTCATTCCTTCTCCATCCCGCACATATTCTTTGAGCAGTTAGCATGGTTCCTAGGGCATCGTGACTGCTCAGTAAATATTAATTAATATTTGTGGGATTACTTAATTATTACAAACTGTGGTAAGTACTATGATGGAAATTTGTTAAGAGAGTAGATAACAGGTTTACACCTGATCTCAGAAGCATCAGGAAAATGATATTTTAGCTAAGGTCAGGAGCATCAGTAAGAATAAGCCAATCAAAGTTGAGTGGGAAGAACCTTCCAAACGGAGGGAAAAACCTAAGCAAAGACCCAGATGTGGGATGTTGTTTTTAGATGCCATCAAGTCGGTTCTGACTCATGGCGAAACAGCAGAACAAAACGCTGCCTGGTCCTGCGCCATCCTTCCTACTGTTGCCATGCTTCAGCCCATCATTGCAGTCACTGTGTCGATCCACCTTGTTCAGGGTCTTCCTCTTTTTCAGTGACCCTATACTTTATCCAGCATGGTATCTTTCTCCAGGGAATGATCCTTCCTGATAACATGTCCAAAGTGTATGAAACAAAATCTTGCCATCCTTACCTCTAAGAAACATTCTGGTTGTACTTTTAACAAGACAGACTCTTCATTC
>NW_006921948.1:818346-830955 GCF_000298275.1 Orycteropus afer afer
CACATTCTGTGGGATCACCTTTCTTTGGAATGGGTGCAAATATGGATCTCTTCCAGTCAGTTGGCCAGGTAGCTGTCTTCCAAATCTCTTGGCATAGCCAAGTGAGTGCCTCCAGTGCAGCATTCATTTGTTGAAACATCTCAATGGGTATTCCGTCAATTCCTGGGGCCTTACTCTTTGGCAATTCCTTCAGTGCAGCTTCGACTTCTTCCTTCAATACCATTGGTTTTTGAACTTATGCCACCTCCTGAAATGGATGAAGATTGATGAGGTCTTTTTGGTACAGTAATACAGTGTATTCCTTCCATCTTCATTTGATGTTTCCTGCATCATTCAATATTTTGCCCATAGAATCTTTCAATATTGCAACTTAATTGCAATTTTTTTTCCTTAATTTTTTCCTCAGCTCTTTCAGCTTGGGAAATGAGCATGTTCTTCCCTTTTGGTTTTCTAACTCCAGGTCCTTCCACATTTCATTCTAGTGATTGACTTTGTCTGCTGGAGCTGCTCTTTGAAATCTGTTCAGCTCTTTTATCTTGTCATTTCTTCCATTTGCTTTTGCTACTCTTTGCTCAAGGGCCAGTTTCAGAGTCTCTTCTGACATCCATTTTGTAAAGATGACAGCCTTCTCAACACTATAGTGCAGTTCTACTCTGTCTTATAAGGTTGCTAAGAGTTGGAATTGACTCTCTGACAACTGGTTTTGGCTTTATGATATTAGCAATGATAAGTTTTATAATTTTCATGAAAAATAATTTGCACCATTCTGAGGCTAAGAGAATAAAGGAGCAATGTGTTTTCTTTTAAAATGTTTTGTTTGTTTGTTTTGGCCTGAAAGTGATCACTTTCTATTCTGATGTTCTATGCATTTGCTGACTGGATAGAACAAGATAAATGGATCACCCTCTTTCCACATGCACAAGTATAGTCTGTAAAGTTCCTAAAAGTGGAGTGCAATAATGCAATGGGCAGTTAGTTATATGTCCTAGAGTCAATATCCAGACAAGTAGATACTCATGAATAAAGCTTACAGTTTTATCAAGGCTCTAATACAATGGATCTGTAGTTCAAAAGAGAGTTTTGAAACTTATGAGGTTATGTGCTGTGTGTCCTTCCACTATCAGCTTCAACACCCTACACAACACACAAACACACACATACATGCACACACACACCCTTTGCCATTTTCCGTCATCCATAGCTGAGGGTGAGGGAATTCTAGGCCCAAAGATGATTAATCATTGCTTCATTTACTATTCTCTCCTGCAGACTACATCACAAGGGACAAGGGAAAGAACTCCAGGCTGTCTTTCTGGACACCTGCCCTTCCTAGCAGAAATGCAAGATGGTAATGTAAAGCACAAAGAATTGTTGAGCACATACTATTGCCAAACCCATTGCCATTGAGTCAATTCCTACTAATAGTAACCTTGTAGGACAGAGTATAACTGCCCCACAGGGTTTCCAAGGCTATAAATCTTTTGTGGAAACAAACTGCCTCATCTTTCTTCCATGGAGCAGCTGGTGGATTTGAACCACCAACCTTTAAGTTAGCAATCAAGCATTTAACCACTTGTGCCAGACTCCCTTAATAGTAACTGTGCCACTAATCCATTGTCATTGAGTTCATTCCGACTCATAACGACTCTATAGGACAGAGTACAACAGCCTCATAGAGTTTGCAAGTCTGCAAATCTTTACAGAAGCAGATTGCCTTTTCTTTCTCCAGCGGAGTGGCTGATAGATTTGAATTGCTGACCTTTTGGTTAGCAGCCAAATACCTGAACTACAGTGCCCCCAGAGCTCCTTAGTAGGAACTGGCAGATGGGAAAATTAAAGTAATGATTATGCATAACTCCTACTATCAAGATGCAGATAATTTAGCTTGTTGAAATATAACAATAATCACCATTTTAATTTGTAATTTAGGAAAGATAGCCAACATTTAGGTTGTTTGTACTATTAGCCCTCCCACACACCCCACCACACCCCATCACACCCTTTGAGGATGATAATGAATCATTCACACTGCTAAACTTGATTTGGCATAGCATAGAATAGACGATTCTTTACTGGGGTTACTATACTAGGGCATTGAGTTCTCTAAATAAATTTGTCAAAGATTTCAGAAAATAAGTTAACCATTTAAAGTTGTCTCCAAAACTGAAGAAGGGCAGAGGCAGATTGCCATTTTAACTGGGACCAGCAATTTACCACTGATGTTCCTCTGATATGCCAGAACCGTTTTAGTGCCCTAGCCAGATCACAAATAACTTGATGAGTAATATGATCTAAAAAGGAAACACAAGAATCATGACATGGCTGAAAACTTAGGTTAAGGATAATGTGTCTCAACTTGCAATGAAGATTTCTTTCTTCTTCCAAGGTACTATCTGGAGCCACATTTTGTACTTGGGATGTAATTCATAATGATAGTAACGTTTTTAACCTCCTCATATATTGCAAATGAGTTCCATATAGTTTATATCAGGTGTAGTATAATCTGCATGTTGTAGCTCCAACATTTTTTAAAAAAATGCCTAAAAATGTGTTTCTTACTCAACTGACACTCACTGTCAATTTTGGGTATAACTACTACTACTGATTCACCTATTCATCTGAATTGTAATATATTTTACAAAAAAAGTGTTTCTAGTCTCTACATATTTTGCCTTGTAACAGATAACAAATTGTGGTGGTTATGTTTGTGTGTCAACTTGGCTGGGCCTGGTTAAATGGCTGGGCAGCTGGTGGGAGTTATTCCCCATGATGAGACTGGCAGTCAACTCCATGGTGGGATCTACCACAAGCAGCTGAGTAGCTGCCTTTGGAATGTGGTCTGCTCCCTGTATACGAGGAGAAGCCTTGGGAATGGTCTCTAGTCTGTGGCATGCTTGGACCCTGCACACAGCTGTGTTGTTGTTCAGCAGCCTGCCATGCTGTGCCAACCTTGGCATTTACAATAGACTTGAATTAATGGCCTGCTGTGTGGTTTGGTAACATCGAGACTGTGCCATTTTATTTATCGACCTTGGGCTTGTTAGCCTCAGCAGTCAGTAGCTACCTGAGTGAAGAAAAGCCTCTAGCTTCAGTGGGCTGGGAGCAAGAGGCAGAGCTCAAGCCCAAGGTCAAGGGGCTTTCACCTAGGCCCTGGAGCCTGGCACTTTGAACTTGGACTTCTAGCTTCCTGAACTGTGAGATAATAAACTCCTGTTTGTTGAGACCATCCCATTTGTGGTATATTTATTGTTGGCACTGTACTAGTTAACCATAACACAAATAAATAGATATGTCATTTATTACACTAACATCAATGGTATCAGAAAAGTATTATGAGAGAAACAGATTGTATTGGTAAGAAATCTTAATGTAAGAAGGCTATCTTGAATTTGGATTGCCTAGATTCTGTTTGGGGCAGAACAGCAGTGAAGGTATAAAACTAGAGATTTACCTTAGCTAGGATGTGCTACAGCAGAGCTTGGGCAGAAACTTGACTGAGAGGAGTGGAGCTGGGCACAAGTTAAAGAACATATTGTGGGAATGAGAAAAGTAGATCTGACTGCTTGAATAGGCAAAGTGGAGTGGGAAGACCCCAGGCATGGAAGCAATGCTGTGGTCCTATTAAAGAAGATCCTCCATATAATCAGCAAATTTTGGAATACAACCTTTTTGTCAGATACTTCGTATGCATTGGCTCATTTCATCTTCACAACAACCATTATTATTGTGATTTTACAGATGAGAAGACTGATGTTCAGAGAGTTGAGACAAAAATAACTTGCTCAATGTTACCAAGCAAGATAGTAAGAGAGGTGGGATTTGAGTCCAAGCTTACACGTTCCAGAATAACATACTGCCTCTCAGCACTTTTCCTGTATTCTTTGTGAAATTTTTAAAAATAGTACTTTTTTGTGTTGTTGGTGAAGGTGGACACAGCATTTTAGGTTTCCAGCCAACAACTTCTATATGAATTATTCTTTTGAATATTCTTAATATTTACAAATCTTTGTTCTGGGTAGAATTTGTATTTGAAAACTAGTTCTAGGGAATAAGGTCTTTGATTAAACTGGAAAATACTACTTTGGGTAAACAACAATAATAACAAAACAAAACAAGACATGAGCAGAAAGTACCAAATACATGGGTACATACAAAACTGGTTCCAAAGGTGTAATTTAAAAAGAAATGAGAATTCTTTTGACCATAGATAATATACTGTCCACTCCAAAGGTAGGCATTTATTGAGATGAATTTGGCAAAGGAGGGTAACATGACCCTTGTGTATCTTCTAGCCAAACAAACAAACAAGTTGCCATTGAGTTGATTCTGACTCTTGGAGAGCCCATGTGTTACAGAGTAGAACTGTGTTCCGTAGGGTTTCCGATGGTGGTGGTCTTTGGGAAATAGATTACCAAAGACTTTCTTCTGAGATGCCTTTGGGTGTGTTAGAACTGCCAACCTTTAGGTTAGTAGCCTACTGCTTAACTGTTGGTGCTACTCAGGGACTCCTTTTTATCACCTCGATTTCCTTCAAGGAGCTCTAGTGGCTCAGTGGTTAAGTGCTCAGCTGAACCAAAAGGTCAGTGGTTCAACCCACCATCTGCTCTATGGGAGAAAGATGTGGCAGCCTGCTTCTATAAAGATTTACAGCCTTGGAAACTTTATGAAGCATTTCTAGTCTGTCCTACAGGGGCACTATGACTTGGAATTGATTCAACAGCAAGGGTTTTAGGGCTTCCTCAAAGTCTTGAATATAGCATGGATTACATTGTTTTATGTTATGTTTTCATGTCTGCCTCACTTAAACAGAGTCTAAGTTCTTTCCAAATAAGCACTGGACTTATCCGTTACGTGAGAGTTCCAAAATTGAGGCACTTGACTTCTATCAGTATGACCAGCCCAGGTTTGAGCCCAGACACCATCTTATCTTTTGCTTATTTCCCTTGCAACCTTCAAACCCTTAGACAGACTTAAGTACATAAAAAAGGAGATGTATTTTTTTCTCTGTGGTTGAACTAAAGATTTGGAAAGAATATTCTTAAGGGAGGGTCTTGACAAAGACCCTTATAAAAAATTCCTTCAGCAAGCCTCAAGAAATAATTTAATTACCTTGTAAGCACCCTGTAACCCCCCATTCACATATTTAAACTAATTTATCCAAATAGCCCACATTCATGTTTCCAACCAATCACTGTAAAGCACCCCCTTCAAGTTGTCCCACCTCCAGTTTCCCTGATTTTGCAACTTCCAATCAGCATGGTATGCTTTTAGTTCTTGATTTTATCTTACACATATGCCTCCATTACTCCACCATTTTGGAGCATTGATTTCACTTTATGTGATCAAACATGTCCCCAGTTTGAACTGTTTTTGAACCTTCAATAAATCTCTTTGCTTTTATTTGAACAGAGTACATATTCTTACTCATTGACACTATATTGCAGCACCTAGCAAAAGGCTGGAACATCAGAAGAAATAAATATGTAAGATCAAACCTGATCTCAACTATTCTATTTTTCACTCATATCTGTGAACTTATTTCTCTATCTTCCTATCCCCTTCCCCCATTAAACCTTAGGTGTTCCTTGGGGTCAGAGACTATATCTTGCATACAGTAGGTACAGATTTTCTAAATGTTTGTCTTTCCACCTCACTCCACTCCATTCCTATTCTGGAAATTTCACTCCATTAAAATAGCTTTTCAAGTTGCTGTCTGAGGCCAATGTGGTTTTATTTTAAAAAATATATATATTCTGCATATATTCCATGTAGACTCAAGAAGTATTTGAGCAGCTGATATAGTCTCATTTTGGGGACTTAGGTATGGAATAAGATTGACAGAATACTCATATTTTTTGCTGGTTTCCTTTGTTCCACTTGTATCCCAAATGGTAATCTCTAAATAAGGAAGCTGAGTGAAGGTGAGTCCTGGTTCATATAACTCAGGTCACGAAGAGTATTTATTTTTTTTTTCACTGTTGATTTGATTGTTTGTTTGTTTTCACACTAAACCCAGCATCTTGCAGTTGCTAAGCCTGGTCTCTGAAGTAGTATTGCACTCAGGGCAGTCAGGGAGATAGTAAACAAACCATATTGCTTCTATTCCATTTCATGTCCGTCTCTGATGGTGGCACCCTATGGTTTTTATTGACAAGGATCTCCTCTCATTGACATGATTAAATAATTTATTATTTAGAAAAGTGGTACAACAGACTGACAAAACAAAAATATTTTTTATTAAAGTGAAAAAATATATACTTAGGAGAAAAAGATACTTTAGTTCCCAAATGATGCATCATTCTTCAACATATTGTTGTTTCCATGAACTATTATTAAATGCCTTCACGAAAACTGGATGTTCATCAGTTCTCCACAAAGGTAGGGCAGGAACAGTTTAGTTTTGCTATTAAAATGGAAAAACAGAGGTCAGGTAACTTTTAAGAAGTGATGAGTTATGATGTACCTGCAATCCTATGAGAACATGTAGCAAATTGCAGTTTGTAATGCTCAATAGCACTAATCGATCACTTAGTCACACTTATGTGATGGCTAATTAGTTGTGGGAGATAAGGGGGCTCAAGTACAAAAACTAGACCACGTGATTAACTACAAACTCCAAGACCAAACCCACTGCCATGAAGTCAGTTCCAACTCATAGAGACCCTAAATGATGGAGTAGAACTACCCCATGGTTTCCAGGACTGTAAATCTTTATGGAAGTAGACTTCCACATCTTTCTCCCTCGGAGCGGCTGGTGGTTTTGAATCACTGACTTTTTGGTTAACAGCCGAGCACTTTTAACCACTGTGCCACCAGGTCTCCTTGATCAGCTACAAAGGGGAAACCAAACCAGAAACGTGCCTCTGAATCCACAGTCCAGACTGATACAGATTCATCAGGCAGCACGAAGAAAGGCTTTAGACACATAGTCATGAGTATGAGTGTCTGAATATATGCAGTCGTCAATCCAGTAGTTAACTGGGATTCCATCTGTCCCGATGCTTCTCCAAAGGCAGCTTGCTTAGATGCAAGGAGGACCTCTAGGGAAAAGGCAACAGAGCAATCTCCTTGATACTTGGAGGAGAAATGCTTTTTTAAAAATAATTTTTGGATTAAATGAGTATTTTTCCCTGCCTGTGGTTTTCACTTTAAATAGGTTTAAATGTCTCATTACTTTTACCCTTTATGCATTAGTCCTGGAAATCGGATATTCATTTCCAGTTGTGGGGGTACTGGTACTAGACGGCGGAGCAGAGAAGAAGTTGTCAGTGTGGCTCAAGGAATCCGAGGAAAATGTGGGTGTGGTGTTGACTGGGCAAGAAAACCATAGGAGTTAATTGACTCAAGAACTTTTACTCTATAGAGAAAGTGGCAGAGGTCCTTCAAGGAACTTCTTTCTCAGATCTGGGGG
This sequence comes from Orycteropus afer afer, assembly GCF_000298275.1. Classification (NCBI taxonomy): domain Eukaryota; kingdom Metazoa; phylum Chordata; class Mammalia; order Tubulidentata; family Orycteropodidae; genus Orycteropus; species Orycteropus afer. The sequence continues at coordinate 825,758 of NW_006921948.1, forward strand.
TATAATTCCCCAAACCAATGTAGTCTAACAGCTTAAGGGAAAATGAAAAACAAAATGGCCTTGGAGCTATTTCATACAGTGTGGCATCCAGCCTATATAAAAACAATAATTGTTAATTAGTTTTCAGAGAAAATGTACATCATACCCAAACTATTTTGACTGTTCTATCTGACTAGGTCACTCACTACTAGGTCACTCACTATTCATTTTGACACAATTCATTGATTGATCAAATCCTCCCCCCCCCAAAAAAAAAAAAAAAAAAAAAAGCACTGCAGTGGAGTCAGATCCGACTCATAGTGACCCCTCCTTGGATTTCCGAGGTGGTATCACTACGGAAATAGATTGCCCAACCTTCCGGCCGAGGAATGGGTGGAGGGTTTGAACCACCAGCCTTTTGGTTAGCAGTCAAATGCCTTAGGCACTATGCCACCAGAGCTCCCTTGATTGATCAAGTCAGTGAAAGCAAATGGAATAGGGTAAAGTGGATTTATTGTTAAAGTTCCAGCAATTGCTAAGCAAACCTGGGAAATTTAAACTCTCTGAATCTTAGTTTCCTCGCCTTTAAAATAATCATCATGGAATCTAGCTGTGAGGATTAAATAAGATGTAGTTGTTAGGTACTATCAGGTTGATTCTAACTCATAGCCACCCTGTGTACATCAGAGTCAAACACTGCCCAGTCTTGCACCATGCTCACAATCTTTGCAATGCTTAATCCTATTGTTGCAGCCGCTGTGTCAATCCATCTCATTGAAGATTTTCCTCTTTTTCACTGACCCTCTACTTTACCAATCATGATGTCCTTCTCCAGGGACTGGTCCCTTCTGATAACATGTCCAAAGTACATGAGACAAAGTCTTGTCATCCTCTCTTCAAAGAAAATTCTGGTTGTATTTCTTCCAAGGCAGACTGGTTTGTTCTTCTGGCACTCCATTGTGTATTCAATATACAATATTCTTTGCCAACAATGTAATTCAAATGCATCAAAAAATCCTAGTAGTGTGTGTAGAACACCTAGGTTCTCAAGAAAAAAACAGTGTCCTTACTCTCTGTCCTTAGCCACTTGGTGGCTATAGACACAGACATAAATGAATTGAAGGGTTTCACATTCATCTTTGGCTCCATTGATAATCTGGCTCTTGAAATAACATTTATGTGGGCAGTTCATCCAAAGGAGTCTAGATTAATAGCTGATCTGGTTTACATTATACTAATTGACAGTGATTTATTCTAAACATTGTTAGTCTTTGCTTTTCTTGAGTCAAATAGATTATGTTCCGATTTCAACTGAGTACACCTACTCCTCACTTGTGGCGTACCTCATTATCTGACATTTCACATTTATGACAATAGTGAGAAATTTACTGTCTGACTATTTTGCACATTAGCAACATATGCCTGGAAGTAATGAACACCGAGATGCGAGGGGAGTAACAGTGGCTGTGATGGTTAAGGTTATGTGTCAACTTGGCTGGGCCACGAGTCTCAGTAGTTTGGTACTTACGTAATGAGGAAATTTGACAGTTATGTACTGATGTGGTCATCTTCCATTCTGTGATATGATGTGGTCATCCTGTATTTTTGCATAATGGCAATTTTTACTTAACGACCTTGTCTTTGTAACCTAATCGTGTCAATAGGTAAGGAGTGGGTGTATTTTCAAATAAAATATTTTGTATTTGGTGAGCATAAGTTAAATGTTCTGCTATTTTCCCATACATAGATATATACCAATAATTAATTTATTGCCCCTCTCTGGTGTTATAGGAGCTGTGGTGGTGCTGTGGTTAGGAATTTGGCTGCTAACCAACAGTCAGTGGTTTCCAGCTGCTCTATGGGAGAAAGATGAGGCAGTCTGCTTCTATAAAGAGATTTACTGTTTTGGAAACCCTATGGGGCAGTTATATTCTGTCCTACTATGATTTGGAATCAATTCAGTGGCAATGGGTGGGTTCTCTGGTATGATGATTTATAGGGAAGTAAGGTTAAGATTGTATGTAGGATGGGGATACAGTAATATCCAAGTGTTGTTGTTCTTAGGTGCTGTCAAGTTGGTTCTCACTCAGGGGACCCTATGTACAACAGAGTAAAACACTTCCCAGTCTTGCCACATCCTCAGAATCATTGCTATGCTTGAGCTCATTGTCAGAACAACTGTGTCAATCCATCTCATGGAGGGTCTTTCCTTTTTTCACTGACCCTCTACTTTACTGTCTGACAACCAAACCAAAGTATGTCAGACGAAGTTTGGCCATTCTCACTTTCAAGTGGGTTCTGGCTGCACTTCTTGCAGGATAGCTTTATTCATTCTTTTGGCAGTCCATGGTATTTTCAGTATTCTTCCCAAACACCACAATTCAAAGGCATCAAATCTTCTGTCTTCTTTATTCATTGTCCAGCTTTCACATGCATATGAGGTGATTGAAAATACCATGGCTTGGGTTAGGTGCACCTTCCTCTTCAAAGTGACATCCTTGCTCTTTAACGCTTTAAACAGGTCATTCACAGTAGATTTGCCCAGTGCATTTGGTGTCCTGACTGTTGCTTCCATGGGTGTTGATTGTGGATCCAAATAAAATGAAATGCTTGAAAACTTCAGTCTTTTCTCCATTTATTGTGATATTGCTTATAGGTCCAGTTGTGAGGATTTAAAGAATGTGTAATCCCTACAGTGGTTTGAACCCACCAGATGCTCTATGGGAGAAAGATGAGGCAGTCTGCTTCTGTAAAGATTTACAGCTGTAGTCTTTGATCATCATCAGTAAGTGCTTCAAGTCTTCTTAACTTTAAGCAAGCAAGGTTGCGACATCTGCATATCACAGATTGTTAATGAGTCTTCTTCAAATCCTGATTCCATGCTCTTCTTCATGTAGTCCAGCTTCTTGGAATTTTTGGTCAACATAATGATTGATTAAGTATGGTGAAAGGATACAACCCTAAAGCACACCCTTCCTGATTTTAAACCATACAGTATCTCCTTGTTCTGTTCAAATGACTGCCTTTTGATTTTTGTACAGGTTCCTCATGAGCACAATTAAGAGTTCTGGAATTCCCCTTCTTGCCGATGCTAGCCATAATTTGTTATGATTGACAGAGTTGAATGCTTTTTCATAGTCACAGGTAAACACCTTTCTGGTATTTTCTGCATGCAATGAAGTTCCATCTGGCATCAGCAATGATATCCCTCATTCCACGTCCTCTTCTGAATCAAGCTTGAATTTCTGGGAGTTCCCTGCTGATGTACTGCTACAACCATGTTTGAATTATCTTCAGCAAAATTTACTTGTGAATAACATTAATAGGAGCTCTAGTGGCATAGTGCCTAAGGCATTTGACTGCTAACCAAAAGGCTGGCCTACCAGCCACTCCTCAGAAGGAAGGTTGGACAATCTACTTCTGTAGGGATACCACCTCGGAAATCCAAGGAGTGGTCACTATGAGTTGGATCTGACTCGAGGGCAGTGAATTTTGGGGTTTTATAACATTAATGATTGAAAAAAAAAAAAAACCCACTGCCATCTAGTAGGATATGATATGATATATCTACTATGCTGATGATAAGATCTTATACCTAGCAAACCCAACAGACTTAGTAAAAAATATATTGGAACTAATTGAGAGATTTAGCATCTTGGCAGGATACACGATCAACATCCAAAATCAGTTGGATTCCTCTACACTGGCAAAGAGATTGCTGAAAAAGAAATAAGGAAATAAATACCATTTACAATGTTGTTGTTGTTGTTATGTGCTGTCGAGTCGGCCCCGACTCATAGCGACCCCTCCTTGGGTTTCCGAGGCAGTATCACTATGGAAGTAGATTGCCCAACCTTCCTTCCGAGGAGTGGCTGGTGGGTTTGAACCGCCAGCCGTCTGGTTAGCAGGCAAGTGTCTTAGCCACTACGCTACCAGAGCTCCCATTTACAATAGCTACCAAAAAAAAAAAAAAAAACTTGGAAATAAATCTTAACAGGGACACAAAAGACCTGTACAAAGAAAACTATAAAGAACTACTTCAAGAAACCATAAGAGGTCTACATAAAGGGAAGAATATACCACGCTCATGGATTGGAAGATTGAACATTGTGAAAATGTCAGTTCTACGCAAAGCAATCTATACATTCAATGCAATCCCAATCCCATCAACAATTTTTAAGGATATGGAAAACCAATCATTAACTTTATATGGAAAGCAAAGAGACCTCGGATAAGCAAAGTACTCTTGAAAAAGAAGAACAAAGTAGGAGGTCTCACACAGCTGGATCTCAAAACCTACTATACAGCCATAGTAGTCAAAACTGCCTGGTATTGGTGCAATGACAGACACACAGACCAATGGAATAGAATTAAGAACTTAGAAATAGATCCATTGACCTATGGTCAGCTGATCTTTGACAAAGGGCCAAAATCCATTAAATGGGGAAGAGATTGTTTGTTTAGTAAATGGTGCTGGCAAAACTGGATATCCATTTGCAGAAAAATGAAACAAGATCTGTACCTCACACCATACACAAAAAACTAACTCCAGATGGATCAAAGACTTAAATGTGAAACCTAAAACTATAAAGTTCCTCAAGGAAAAACTAGGGGCAAATTTAGGGGGCCTAATATATGGCATAAATGGACTATCAAGAATAACCCAAAATGTACAAACAGCAGAAGAGAAACTAGATGAATGGGACCTTCTAAAATTAAACTTTAATGTGCTTCCAAAGACTTCTCTAAAAGAATCAAAAGAGAACCTACAGATGGGGGAAAATTATTTGTCAATGACATATCTGACAAGGGAGTTACCTCTAGAATTTATCGAAAACTCCAACATCTCAATAACAAAAAGACAAATAATCCAATCAAAAAATGGGCAGAAGACATGAATAGACACTTCACCAAGAAGGATATTCAGGTGGCCAACAAACATATGAAGAAATGCTCATGATCATTAGCCATTAGATAGATGCAAATCAAAACAACATTGAGGTACCATCTATCCACAGTCTAGTAACAAAGTTCAACAAGACAGAAAATAGCAAATGCTGGAGAGGATATGGAGAGATTTGGACTCCCAGACACTGCTGGTGGGACTGTAAAATGGAACAACCACTGTGGAAAGCAGTATGGCTATTCCTTAAAGAGTTGGAATTAGAGATACCATTTGACCCAGCCATAGGTATATATCCTAAAGAAGTGAGAGCCAT
>NW_006921948.1:832665-842018 GCF_000298275.1 Orycteropus afer afer
GGGTAGGATCTGCAAATATCGCCATAGTGAAGCATGGTAGGCACTTTGATAATGAGTTCACCAGGGAACTTATGAAAGGAGGGGCCTCTGGCATTCTTGCTTCCAGAGCTGATGCAGGAAGAGAGTTAGGGGTCAAATGCAAGAATTTTTGGAAAGTGGTAGTAGTGAGAGTATTGACCTCTCACACTGGTGAGGGGGCTGCTGCTGGTGGAACCGTTCTTTATCATTAAGGATATTGCTTATTGTCAGTCAGTCAAGCTCCACTAGATGAGCGCGCCAAACTCTCACGCTCGTTTGGACTAGGGTAGGGCTCCAGGTCATTCTTCTATGCAGCAGCATTGAGACCCACAATCCCAAACTACAAACACCATCACTAGAGCTTCCCTCAGTAGCTTTGCAAGAGCTTGCTCTTCTGCTGGAATACCTTCCCCTCCTTCACGATCCAGCCCCAATTCTGCCCCTGAGTCCTCTGCTAGCAGAGTATCTTGCCACTTATTGTACTTTATTCATCTCTTTCTTACTCTTTATGAGAAGGGACTTATTTTGACTAATTTCTTTACCCAGTATAATGTATGCACTGTATGCATATTTTTTAATGAATTAATAAGATTGAAATGGAATTATATTTTTAGGGAGACTAAGTATAAACTTTAGGGAGCTCTGGTAGCATAGTGGCTAAGACACTTGCCTGCTAACCAGATGGCTGGCGGTTCAAACCCACCAGCCACTCCTCGGAAGGAAGGTTGGGCAATCCTACTTCCGTAGTGATACTGCCTCGGAAACCCAAGGAGGGGTCGCTATGAGTCGGGGCTGACTCGACGGCACATAACAACAACAACAACAAGTATAAACTTTATCAGAGTGGTGCTTATATTTTCCCCATTTGAAATATGTCAAGTTCAAATCTCTTCTTTACCTGTCTCTAATGCCTACCACATGCATACATTATTTAAATCTTCATGAGGACGAGATCTATTTGGCTGACTGTTGTATCCTGAGATCTTGATACCAAGTCTGGCCAACAATCCATTGCTGTTCAGTTGATTCCAACCACTAGCAATCTTATAGGAGAGAAATCTAATAGGAGAGAGTAGAATTGCCTCATAAGTTTTCCAACGGGTGATGCAGAGATTAAAACCTTAGCTGCTAACTGAAAAGTCCACAGTTTGAACATACCAGGTGCTTTGCAGGAGAAAGATGTGACAATTGGCTTCTGTGAAGACTACAATCTGGGAAACACTATCAGGCAGCTCTGCTTCATTCTGTGGTGTCAGTCTGATTTGGAGTTGGCACAATGGCAATGATTTTTGTTTTGTTTTTAAATCTTAACAGGAGATTGCCATATTTTTCTCCTGTGGAATGGCTTGTGGGTTTGAACTGCTGACCTTTCAGTTAGCAGCCAAGCACTTACCCAGTGCATCACCAGGGCTCCTGCCTGGCTGACACTACAGGCTAAATAAATATTTGATAAAAATGTTGTTGAATGAACAAATTAGCAAAAGTTATTTCAAGGTAAGAGGCAATGCCATTGTCGCTGGCCATGTGTAAAAGCAGGATTAAGAATCCAAGAGCGATTATTTACTAATTCCCTAATTTTCTCTAACTGACTGCTATATGAAGGGAGATAGAGCTTTGTGGATATAAACAAAACAGGTTGCTAATGGGGAGTCAAAACTGACACCTGTGACAAAACCACCCAAGGGTGGTTAGTCCTAATTTTAAATGGAAAGAAATGGAACTTGAATTTCCACATTCATTCTACTGAACCACAGTGCTGTACATGACAGTTATTGCATCAATGGAGTATGTTGGTGCTTACTGGGAAGAAGACAAAGACATCTTCACATGCACGATTCCAAGAATAAGTAAGATGTCAACAACCTTTATGGAAAATGTGGTGTGAGAATTCTTTGCCCTCAGCCTTTTTCATCTCAGGTCACTCATTCTCTCTACTTGAAAACTTAACCTTGCCTAATGCCCGAACATGGTTTGAATAGGGAATGTCTTGCATTTTGAGTTGTCACTATCCTGGGGTGTGTGGCTACAATCACTCTTGCTAGCCTCGGAAACCCAAGGAGGGGTCGCTATGAGTCGGGTCCAACTTGACGGCACACAACAAAAACAACAACAACAACAACATAAACTAGCTGCTTGGTGAACATAGAATCATGATTTTCAACCAGAGTTTTGTATCAGGATTGTCTGGAGAATGTGTAATTAAAATTTTATTCAAAATTCTATTAACTAACCACTCCTCATCCTCACCATCCTGGAGAACATTCAGATATATTCTTATTGAAGGGGGGGTTGTTGTGGTGGTATATTTTTTAAAGTAAATTTATTAAATGTTTTCAGGTGACTAGGACCTTCTCTGGCCCTCCCACTCTTTGAGTACAGTTAGCGTAGTAGGAACATTCCCATAGTCATATGGTTGAATCATAATCTCTCCCGTGTTGTTCACATTCACGCTGTTGGCTCATAGGCAGTACTACGTAGTACTAAAGAATATAAGCTTCAAAAATCGAATCCTGACTCAGGAACTTATTTGTTAAGTGTCCTTGGGCAAGTCAGTTAAGCTTTCTGAACTTCAATTTCTTAATCTCTCAAATGGAAGCAATAACTTGGATGTAGTAGGTCCAATGGGATTATTAAAGGAGAGAATGAGTACAAAACTCTTAGCAGACACCCAGCACATAGTTGCTGAATCAGTAAGGATTTCATCAGGAAAAATGAAACTATCCTAGGCATTTGATCAGGATAGGGTTTAATACAGGAATTAAATGCTTAAGAAACTATTGGAAGATTTTTGGGGTGAAGGCCAAAGAACGCTGTTGCTGGCTTTTAGGTTGTCAAAAAGGGCACGGAATGCAGGTTGCAGCCCCTGATGATCTTAGCTGCCTATAACAGTCATTTGTGGGAACATTCCCTGACACCTCTAAAAATCTTCACATTTTCAATATCGCCATGTCCCTGTGTGTCTCTGCCTCAGTTAGAAGAAAATAATGGCTTCTGCTTCTCCTTGGCCTTCTAAATCTTACTCAAAGACTTCTCTTGAGTAGACTCTAAACTCGAATCCTCTTGGCAAGAAAACCTGGGAAATGTTTCTAGGCTTTTAAGCCCCAGAAATACAGGGAAAAGCATGCAAAAGAGTGGGAATAGTGCTGAGATGTGCAAAGACAATCCAGTATAGCATTCGATAAGTAGACAATAGAAGTGATCTTTTCTATTAGTCTTCTATTTCTGGTGTAGTGCTCCATCCACACAGGGACTTTTCTACAGTACCCCAGTCCATTTGATTAGATTATGATGGTTTTGGTTATCTCACCAAAAGAACACAGGCTTTGAGGTCAGGTATAGTGGGGTTCGAACCCTCACTCTGGCACTTGTTAGCTGGTGTCCTGGAACATCACTGTGTTTCCAGTGATCTCCCTGGTGTCTACGCTTCCAACTGTGACTCTCTTCCTCTTTTCCTCTCTCTTGGCCTCAGCTTTAGGCCAGTTCTGATTTCCTTCCTCTGTTTCCTCCCCACGCTTTCTGCGGTGAATCCCATCAAGTTATTACATCTAATATTTCCTGTTTTAGACTCTATTAAGTGAAACTGCTTGGTGAAACAGAAATAATGCTAGACTAGGAACCAAATCCCAGCTACTACACAAAGAAACTGTGTACCATTTAAACTTTTCATCCAATCTTGCTGTACTGTATCTCAGTTCCCTTATTTGTAAAATATTACCAATATATGCCTAAATTATTCCCTTTCCTTGAGTCAGCTGATGGGATGACTCAGCTGGTTTGTATTCCTCAAGGCTAGGGCTAGTTGTAGGAGTGTCCTTCACCCAAAGTTGTTCATGAGTCAAAACAGAGAGGCCATGCAAATCTAGAAGTCAAGAGGGGTAGGACAAGGTGGGTAAGCTAGGATAGTAAATTCTTAAAATACAGTTGGCCTGACAGCAATATAGGTAATTATAATATAGGAGCAAAACAGTCGAAAAGCTCCAGAAATAAGGGTAAAAACCTAGAGGTAGTTTGGGTGAGTATTAGAGTCAGACACTGTTGCTGGTACCTGGACATTTTACCCAGGTATTCACACCTCAATTCCTAGAAGACTCAAATCCATTGAATGGGCCAGAGCAGGCCAAGTTCTGTTTCACAGAATTGTTCTGAGGGACAAGTACATTTAAGAAAGTGCTTTGAAAATTATTAAAAAATTAAAAACTCTTATTACTAGTAGTGACAATAGCAAAATAATGTATTTATGTATGCATTGCAGTTGCTGTCCAATCCTGGGCCTATATTGACTAAATTCATTGTGATTAGGCATGTTTTTCTTTTTTCCAAAAAAAAAAAAAAAAAAAACCAACTGAATACATATCCTGTGAAATGCCTAGTGTATTCTTGGAATGAAATAATTTTGATAAATGCAATCTCAACATCTTATACCAGTCAGTTTTCCAATTGCAGTGTTTACGAAGATAAAAAACATAAAATATGATATTGGATATCATTTACATAAATTTCTGTGTGGGAAAACCAGAAATAAAATGCCCTGCATACTGGAAATATAATCAGCAGGGACATGCTGTTGTGAGGTGCCATCAAGTCAGCTCTGACTCACAGTGACGCTGTGCACAACAGAAGGAAACACTGCCTGGTCCTGTGCCAGCCTCATAGCTGTTGCTATGTTTGGGCCCATCGTTGCAGCCACTGTGCCAATCCATCTCCTTAAGGGTCTTCCCCTTTTTTGCTGAGCCTCTCCTTTACCAAGCTTGAGATCCTTCTCCAGGGAATGGTCCCTTCTGACCATGTTCCAGCTGTACTTCTTCCAGGACAGATGTGTTCATTCTTCTGGCAGTCTGTGGTACTTTCAGTATTCTCTGCCAACACCATAACTCGAAAACATCAACTCTTCTTTGATTTTCCTTATTCCTTGTCCAGATTGCACATGCATATGTGGCAACTAAAAATACCAAAAGAGGTTTTTTGAAGCACATTTGCCCAGTGTAGTATGATATCTGATTTCCTGAATGTTGCTTCCATGGATATTGATGTGAATCTGAGTAAAATTCATGCTTAAGCAAATGAAAAGACAAACCTGGTCCTTGGTTAGGAATACCCAATATTGTAAAGCTCTCAAATAGAGGATAACAGAGAGCCAAGCAAGAATCCTCCAGATACATGAGGATTTAGAACATAATAAATTGGAGCATGCACGATACAGTTAGGGTTTCATTGGGCTTACCAGGAAGTGGACACTACTTGGAACTATACTTATCCCCTTGCTCTTATAAATGCCAATAACTAGTAGACTACAACTGTGCTGTGAGTTCTCAGGAAGTAGAATTAGCTCCGTGCCAATGTCCAGTCGTGCCTGAAATTTCTAATTGTTTCCCTTTTCCTATTGTGCTGTTTCCCCAATAAATAACTTTAAGTGTTCCTTGGAGACAACTATATGGAGAAAGTTCACAATATACGTGTGTCCTTCCTGAGTGATGTCAGGTTACCCCTTCATTTATGAGGCTCTGGATCTATGGAATGACTCAGGTTTGGTAACTGGGTTAGGGTTCATATCTCTCTGTCATGATAGCTGAAGTTAGGCCTCCATTCGCAAGGTCCAGTTCCACAAATTGGATAACTTCCTAGTAAGTCACATGTTTATTTCATTCTTTGGTTACCCCTGATTAATGAACCACATCCAGAGACCTTTGTATGTCCAACTTCATCTGATGATGTGATTAACACAAGGGTCTTGCTGCTTATTGTCATATCCACCCTGCTTTTTTTCTGGCAGTTGACTGGCCCAACCCTGGTTTCTTCCATCCCCACTGATATCACAGAACCCATTCTGTGAGCAGTCTTAAGGAGATTGGCCAGTATAGGGCTATTGAAAAGACTTTTATGTTTCTCTCACCAACCTATTCCTCATGAGAAGAGTACAGGGAATTCCCCTGGGCCATCCCCTGAACATAGTGACAGAAGAAGTAGGCAAGAGGTATATGATAGCTCCAGGTCAGCACTCCTATCTCCAGGGTGATGGATTTCTTTCCTTCATAAGATGCCAGAAGACTTCTTCCTTTCATTTCCATTTAGTATGAGTCACCGTTTTGTCCACATTGTCATTACACAGCTCAGCTTTGGTAAACAAGGATATGCAACATTAGGTTCCTTTCAAGGGAGGACTTGCTCCCCAACTGCAGAGAGTGCAGTCAGCTAATGGTCTCTAGCTGTCATCACTTTCAGTGTCTTCTTCAGCTGAAGACAGTCACCTCAACAATGGTAACACCCATGCTAGGTGAGCCTGAATCTGACAGGGTGAGGCATGGATATAAAAGCTTGCCCATTTTGACATTTCCCAGGACACTTTAATGGGCAGAATTTGAATCAGAGCTGGTTAGGTGGAAGAAAGTGATGGAAATATTGGTTCAAAGGAGATTGGGGGTAGATATATGTAGATGGACAAGTGGGAATGGGAAAGAAGTAGGAAGATCTTTGTTTCACATGTTAATGCTAATTGAAGAGCATGTACCTTTGAAGAGGCAGTAAACAATCAAGTAGGAAAAAATAACTTGGCCAATTGACATTAACCAGCTTCTGTCATTGGCCAGCTCAGTGCTGATATGATGGGCATAGTGGCAAGGACGGAGGTTATGCATGTATCCAACAAGATGGACTTCTCTTGACCAAAGCTGATCCAGCAACTACTGTCTCTGAACATTTTTCCACAGTAGAGACCATCCTTGATGCCCTGGTATGACCTCATTACTGAAGGAGACAAACAGGTCACTTGGTGACAAAGTGTCTCTTCTGGGTCTCTTCCACCTACTTGTTACAGGAATCTCTTGTTTGCCTTCCCTGCAGGGTCTCAGTCAGCATCACTATTTGAAGGCATAAAGTTTTTGATCCACTGGCATGATGTTCCATATAACATTGCAGTAGACTGGGGGACCAAGTTCACAGTAAAGGAGGTGTGGGAGTGTTTCTATGACCGTGGTATGCACTGGTTGTAGCACACACTGCATCATCCAGAACTACTATAATAAGGACACTGGAAGGGGCTGCTGAAGACTCAGCTGTCCTTCTTTTCAAGCAATATTCTGTGAGCCTGCATGATATTTTCCAGAGTATAGGTTAGATATTAAATAAAAGACACTTTTGCAGAAAAAGAAGACTTCATAGTTCTGGGAAACAAGGTGTGGAAACATGAGTGACCTCTCTTACCATCTCTCCCAATGATTTACTGGGGGACTTTTTGTTCATTGTCCCCTCAACTCTGGGGGATTAGAGGTCCTGATTCACAAATGGAAACACTTCTGCCAGGGGATATAACAAAAGTGTCATAGAAATGCAAACTGTCATGAGTGCCTAGGTACTTCATATTCAAGGACCAGCAAGCAAAAAGAATAGACACTGTCTTGGCAGGTGTAATTGACCTTGATCATCAGGAGTTGGGGCTGCTATTATACAGTAGAGAAGAAATGCATGTATAACCCATGTGATCCCTTGGTACTCCACTGATCAGCTTTGACAATCAATACAGTAATACTGGTCTGGAAAGAGTATGGTGATCAGGGGCTTAGGCCCATCCGGAATGAGGCTCTGGTCATGCCATTAGGTAATTGAGAGTTGAGAATGAGGAGAATATCAAATTAATAGTGAAAGAGAGAGATAATGAGCATCACTTGCAACCCCAAGGCCAAATGCAATAGCAGAGGTCATCATTTCTCCTACTAGCATCTTTCTTCTAAGCTTCCATTCAGGAACAGTGTCCTCCAGAATCTTGGAGGAGGTGCTCCCCAAAAGTGCATGGAGAAGTGGATCAGAGCAATGCAAGGAATATTGTAGAAATGAAGATGGGCCATCCTGATCTGCCTCCAAGAAAGGACTTGCTGCCTAGCTTTGGGTACTGTGGTGAGCAGACCACCATTATTTGTCATCTTCTTTAGGATCTGCCTTAGGTGCAGAAATTAGCCTCTCCCAAGGTCATTCATCTCCCAAGGAAGACTGCTTGTGGTGACTGAGCAAGGTGTTGAACGAAAATTCTTGCTGTTCTGGCCCAACACAGAGTACCAGATGGTGATGAAGATGATGTCAATGATGACATTGTCAGGAGTAAAATGGTAACAACAGTGAAGATATCCATTTTGAAAGAAATCTCCCAGTTTTAAAAAAAATCATTCAGGATATCTATCCACTGAATTAGAAATTTCTACCAAAGCAGTTTGGCAAACTGGATCAAGTATGTGCTTTGGAATTGAGTCCGTAAGAAGCGAGTTCCCAGGTCTGATTTTGTCACTTATTAGATGTGTGGCCCTGAGGAAGTCTCTTAACCTTTGTAAGACCCAAATTTATTCCTTGTGAAATTAGGATAATAATAATATCTCTATACCTGGACTAGCAGAGTTAAATTAGGTGATTTCTTAACGTATATAGCATTAGCCTCTCATATGATTGATGCAAAGAGAAGCAGAGGAGGGCATGTGGTTCTCAACCACCTTTTCTACATTTGAGAGTATATGGGCTCAGTAGTTCATAACTGAGTCAGTGCTTTCAGATGGATTTTTATGGAAGAAGGAAAGCTAAATGCTGCCTTATTCCAAGTTTTGAAGGTATTTGTAATCTGCTAACAGCCATTTTGACTGCTAATCAGAAGGCTGGTGGCCCAAACGCACCAGCCCCTCCTTCCAAGGAAGTTTGGGCAATCTACTTCCGTAGTGATACCAACTCGGAACCCTAAGGACGGGTCGCTAATGAGTTGGATCCAACTCCATGGCAGTGAGTTTGGTTTGGTTTTTGGAACAGGTGGCGTAGTGCCTAATGCATTTGACTACTAACCAGAAGGCTGGTGGTTCAAACCTACCAGCCACTACTTGGACGGAAGATTAGGCAATCTACTTCTGTAGAGATACCACCTCGGAAATTCAAGGAGGGGTCGCTAATGAGTCGGAACTGACTTGAGGCAGTGAGTTTGTTTTTTGGTTTTGGTTTAATGGGGTTTCCTAAGTGGAATATTTAATCCATATATACTGTGGGTTTTGCTGAGTGTGATGATTAGAAACATTGAAACTCAAGGGGCTAATTGGAGGAGGAAAAGGAAGAGTGGTATTTTTCTTTAAAATTATAAAGCATGATCAGTCTGTAAAAGGAAAACTCTTTGCAAAGTGTTAATCCATTTGCAGAAATAAACTCAAGGTAAATAAACCTGTCACTGCATCTCATTAAGTCACAATGACCAAAATTAAATGGAATAAACATGACTAGAAGTAACTGACTGGAAGAGATCCATATTTGTGCCCATTCCAAAGAAAGGTGATCCCACAGAATGTAGAAATTATAGAACAATATCATTAATATCACAT
>NW_006921948.1:843133-845004 GCF_000298275.1 Orycteropus afer afer
TGTGCATGGGGTCGCTATGAATCGGAAACGACTCGACGGCACTTAACAACAACAACAGAAGTAATTCAGAATGTTACCGATAGTCTTTCTTCAATACAATTCTTCAAGATGTAGGAAAATGATAACACAAAATGGATGAGAACACTGAGTAAGAAGAATGTTAATAAACAAAATACCAGAAACCAGATCAGCTAATTTCACTACTAGTTTGTGTGAGGAGTATATCTCACTCATTAGAAAGACTTCAGGCTACTCTCGTAATTGTTGTTGTTGTTGGCATGGAATTGATTCCAACTCATGGTTAGTTGTCTTTAAATAAAGACAGCGCAGAGTATCCAGAAGATAAAGCTGCTTCCGGAAATAGTTTGTTGCTTCTCATTTTTTTTTTTTTTTTCATAGCCTCTTCAGGGATCTTCCTCTGAAGAAACACTACAAGTAGTTCGAGGTTTTCCATGCTATTTAAAATAAGTCTATGTAAGATAGCTTAGCTGAAAAGAGGCTAGTTAGGAAGGGCAAGACAGGTAGATCCCTGAAGGAGAGGAACCGGATGAGAGACACTTGAATAGTTGAAGGATAGTCAACCAGGGAAATTTAGATACAGAAGCCAAGGCAGATGTTGGGAAACAAATCTCACCATCTTCCTACCAAATCTTATCCTCCCTCCAACATTGCCTGTTTTCCTTCAGTTTGGAGTAGCCACCTGTCCTATTTTGTCCAGCGTGTTTTTAGATTATATGAGTTATGGTGAAGTGGAATTAATAATAGGGCCTCCATTCACTCTCAAAAGTATCATAGATTTGAGTAATAAATTACATGATCACTCTATGTTTAATAGCATTGCCACTTACTTCCTAGTTGCCCAGAAGCTTGGGCATCATGGTGATCTTTCCTTATTCCACTCAGCATTCATTTAATCATGGTCCTGTTGATCCTACTTTCTCAGTTTCTTTACTGGCTGCCTACTCCTACTACTCAATACCATTGCCTTAGATCAAAAACCAGCCTATGTCTTTTATTGCTAGATTACTGTTCTTGCTTCCTAGCTGATCTCCAGTCATCCAGTTCCCATCTCCTTCCCCCACCCCAAAGGAACTGACATCATTCCTGTGCTTAAAAGTTTTCCATGATTCCCTTTCACCTTCAGAATTAAGTGTATGTGACATACATGGTCCTTGTTGTGTAGTTTCTGTTTGATCCTGTACTGTCAAGTTTCATCACCTCCCACATTCACTAGCTTGTATCCTCTCCACTCTCCCAATAATTCTGTCCTCAGCATTCCAGCCACACCAAATTCCTTGCACATCACTGTTGGTACCATGCTCCTCTGTGCCTTTATATATGCTACTTGTCTGCCTGGAACACTTTCCACCATCACTTCCTTCATCTGTTTAACTCATACAAATGTTAGGGTCTTCACTTAGTTATATTTCCCTTAGAAAGCCCTTCCTTTTCCCCAACATCTACATTAGATGGTCTTCCTCTGATTTCCCCATTAAATTTTTAACACCATATTATCCTTATAAGGCATCAGAAGTTCATATATTTTGAGTAAATTTCCCAGGGTCACAAAATAAGTAAGAGGCTAGGCCTCTTACTAAGACTAAGACTAAGATCTCCCTGGTTCTAAAACAAATACTACACTGCCTTTCTTGAAACATTCGACATACACTCACAGGTGCCAAAGCCTTGTTAAAAATCATTTGGGAAATGTATATTTGGTGCCAGTTGGCCATGGGAAACATATATGGGCCTTGAGATAATTCCTTACTCTTTGCTCGAGTACTAAGGGACTGTCAAGGCACTCTGCTGGTGCAGTGGTTAAGCTCTAGGCTGCTAACCAAAAGATTGGTTTAAACCCACCAGCCTCAATG
>NW_006921948.1:845864-852244 GCF_000298275.1 Orycteropus afer afer
AGCAGATTTGCCCAATGCACTGAGTTGTTTCATTTCTTGACTGCTGCTTTCATGTGTGTTGATTGTGGATCCAAGTAGAATGAAATCCTTGACAAGTTCAATCTTTTCTCCGCTTATTGTGATGTTGCTTATTGGTCCACTGGAGTGGAGTTTTGTCTTACATTGAGGTATAATCCATTCTGAAGGCTGTAGTCTTTGATCTCTACCAGTAAGTGCTTCAGGTTACCTTCACTTTTGGCAAACAAGGTTGTGTCATCTGCATACTGCAGGTTGTTAACGAGCCTTTCTCCAATCCTGATGCCACATTCTTCTTCATATAACCCAGCTTCTTGGATTGTTTTCTCAGCATAAGGATTGGATAAGGATGGTGAAAGAATACCAACCTTGACACACTCCATTCCTGATTTTAAACCATGCAGTATCCCCTTCTTCTGTTTGAATGATTGCCTCTTGGGCCATGTACAGGTTCCTCACGAGCACAATTAAGTGTTCTGGAATTCCCTTTCTTCTCAGTGGTATCCGTAATTTGTTATCATCCAAACAGTCAAATGACTTTGCGTAATCAGTAAAGCACAGGCAAATGTTTTTCTGGTACTCTCTGCTTTCAGCCAAGATCCATCTGACATCAGCAATGATAGCCTTCATTCCATATCCTCTTCTGAACCTAGCTGGAATTTCTGGCATTTCCTTGTGGATATACCCCTGCAACCATTTTTAAATTACTTTCAGCAAAATTTACTTGTGTTTGATATTAATGATATTATTTGATAATTTCCACATTCTGATGGAGTCCATTTCTTTGGAATGGGCACAAATATGAATCTCTTCCAGACAGTTGGCCTTTCAGTAGCCACTCTCATGTGTTCCTTTGCTTTAATGAGACTATTCACTATTGCATGTCTCTTGTGTAGATGCAGTTTTTCATGACTTTTTTTCCACCCATATTTCCTGGCTCAGCTCATTCCAAACCAATAAATTCAAACTGCTCTTGTGAATCATATGAAAAACATAAATTCTGTGTAGAGTTGAGACTTGTGTGTGTGCAGTGTAGCAAATTACATGGCATGGCTTTTCTAGTCATAGTCTTTGTAACTCTCACTTTGCTGTAAGCAACTGAGTAACTGATTGTTCAATTTATTTACCTGGTATATTTCTGTTGAAACAACATGAAGCAATCTTCTGGGAATTCACTCTCTCTGAGGTATGTAGAACTCTGATGTTGGGATTGGTTGGGTTTGGCCACTCTGCCAGGCTCAAAAGGAGCCCTCCTAGAGGCAGGGAAGAAGGAGTGTCTCTGACTGCTGGCTGAGAAAGATGTGCTGCTGAGAGAAATGCCCTACTGACAGAGAGACATGAGAGAGACATGCTGCTTAGAGAGAGACACAAGAGACATGCACTTCTGAGAGAGACGGGTTATTGAGAGAGACTGCCAGCTGAGGGCTGGCTGGCTGAGAGAGACTGAGCACATTTCTGAACTTGAATTAAGCCTGTTGCTTCCCTTATAAACCCCATAATCTGTGAGTTGTGTGTGGTCACTGCAGCAAATTATCAAACCCAGCAGAGAGGTGGTGGGTGCTGTGGGAGGGACGGTTGGAGTCAAGGTTAGCAAGAGAGCTGGAGGGTGGTGGCATGTCTGGCCTCATAGGAACAAGCCTTGGGCTGCCAATGGTGATTCTATCTTTCTCTTGTGTAGTTAGAGGAGGTCAAAAGATGCTACTTCTCTGTCCTTTTAGCAGTGTGTGTATGTATATAGAACTTTTATATACACAAACACTCACAGTCTCATGTATTAGGAGGAGACACCTGAAAAAAAAAAAAAAACAGATTGCAATACAAGAAATGGGGTCCCTGAATATGAAATATTGGCAAACTTTGGAAGAAGCAAGGAAAGTGATCTATGTTCAACAAAATCATGGATGTATGAGGTTGACTATTCTATCCTTTTTCTTCTGGGCTATATTATACGTTATGGCACTAGGGAGAGGCCAGCAAAGCAATTAAAATAGCAGTCTGCCACATTTGCTTGCAACCTAAGCCAACTCACAAAAGCAGCCAAATAATGAGTTCTTATCTCCCTGTCCAAAATTCCTTCCACTCAGTAATTACAAGAAGCAGGGCAGGTAGAGCACCTTGGATTCCCCTATACTTGATTTATTTACACTGCAGTGACCATGACAGCAGGAGAAAATGGCAAGTAGGTATCATGCCAAGATGCTCTGGACAAGTGCTTCTCAAACTTTAATGTGCATGTGAGTCACCCGGGAGTCTTGTTAAAATGCAGATTCTGAGTCGGTAGGTCTGGCCGGGGCCCAAGATTCTTAATTTCTAACAAGCTCTCAGATGATGCTGGTACAACTGGTCTTGGGAACACACTTTCAGGAATGAGGATCTAGAGCTGATTCAGTCTACCCCTTTAATTTACCACCCAAGACTTTCTTTTTATGATTTCAGTTTCCGTACTCTTTTCGAAACCTTCTCACACACTGCTGTGTATATATATACAGAGCTTACGAGAGCTCAAACACTTCTGCCCAGGATTTCTAATTACCTCATTTATATGTTTTGCTTTTATTTTTTCCAGTTAAAATATCATTATGACGAGAAGAGGGAGTCTGGGGTGATGCTATCAAAGGTTATTATTATTTGGGCCCTTCATGTAATACAGTTCTGGTTCTTGGTTCACCGCATTCTTTTGATTATAAAAATGTAAACATTCTCTTTCCTCCTTTCTCCACTCTTTCATCTTACCTGTATTTCCATTTGTCTTACTGATCAAAACAAATTCTCCTAAATCTACTAATTTAATAAATTCTATTTGTGTTACTGTAACACGCAAAATATTTCTAAGCATGTATAATTAATTACATAATTATATCTTCACAACACCTTTAACCAAATGCATTGTATGCATTTATTATTTAAACTAATACATTTCCCTCATTCAGGATAACATCTTCCTTTTCATAAGAAAAGGATAATAATTCTTGAAAGAAGGTAAAGTACACTTGAATTATTCCCAAACTGATCCCTTAGGGTAACTATGTGTCTTGAATATAAGAGAGTGTTTCATTTTATCCATGGCTGCAAGAAAGAGTCCTGGTGGCACAGTGGCTGAGTGCTCAGCTGCTAACCAAAAGGTTGGCAGTTTGAAGGCATCAGCCACTCCATGGGAGAAAGATGCAGCAGTCTGTTTTTGTCAAGATTTACAGCCTTGGCATCCCTATGGGAAAGTTCTATACTATAGTGTCTCTATGAGTTGGAATCAATATGACAGCAACAGGTTTGGCTTTTTGTTATGGCTGCATAATAAACCACCTCAAGCGTATTTCAGGAGGTAGCATATGATTAAAAACCAATAGTATTGAAGGAAGAACTACAAGCTGCACTGAAGGAATTGGTGAAAAACAAGGCTCCAGGAATTGATTGAATACCCATTGAGATGCTTCAACAAACAGATTCAATGCTGGAAGCCCTCATTTATTTATGCCAAGAAAATTGGAAGACAGCTACCTGGCCAACAGACTGGAAGAGATTCATATTTGTGCCCATTCCAAAGAAAGGTGATCCAACAGAATATGAAAATTATCAAAAAATATCATAATATCACAAACATTGTTCTGGTTACCTAGTTACTGCTCTGACAGGAAATAAACCGCAAATGGGATAGCTTTAACAGTTTATTCTCTTACAGTTTGGAGGCTTTAAGTCTGAGTTCAAAGTGCCAGGCTCTAAGGGCTGGGTGAAAGCCCCTCAACCTTGGGCTTCAGCTCTGCCTCCTGCTCCCAGCCCACTGGAGCTAAAGACTTTTCTTCACTCAGACAGCTGCTGGCTGCTGAGACTGACAAGCCCAAAGCTGACAAGTAAAAAGGCACAGTCCTGATGTGACCAAACCACATGGGAGACCATTTATTCAAGTCCATTGAAAGTCCCAAGGTCAGCAGAGCATGGCAGGCTGCTGGACAATGACATGGCTACATGCAGGGTTCAAGCATGCCATAAGCTAGACACCATTCCCCAAGGCTTCTCCTTATATACAAGAAGCAGACCATATCCCTAACACAGCTACTCAGCTGCTCATAGTAGATTCCACCATGGAGTTGATTACCAGTCTCATCATGGGAAATACTACATCCAGCTGCCCAGCCACTCAGTCAGGCCCCGACAAGTTGACACATAAACTGAACTACCACAAGCATGGAAAGCTTTGCTGAAAATAATTCAAAAACAGTTGCAACAGTACCTACACAGGGAACTTCCAGAAATGCAAGCTAGACTCAGAAGAGAACGTGGAATGAGGGATGTCGTTGCTGATATCAGATGGATCTTGGCTGAACACAGGGAATACCAGAAAGATATTTACCTATGTTTTATTGACTATGTAAATGCATTTGACAGTATGGATGATAATAAATTTTGGATAACATTGCAAAGAATGGGAACTCCAGAACACTTAATTGTACTCATGAGGAACCTGTACGTAGACCAAGAGGCAGTTGTTTGAACAAAACAAGGGGCTACTGCAAGGTTTAAATCAGGAAATGTGTGTGTCAGGTTGTAACTTTTGACCATATTTACTCAATCTGTGTGCTGAGCAAATAATCCAAGATGCTTGACTATAAGGAGAATGACACACCATCAGGGTTGGAGGAAGACTCATTAACAATCTGTGAGAGGAGATGACACAACCTTACTTGCTGAGAGTGAAGATGACTTGAATGACTTACTGATGAAGATCAACAACTACAGCCTTATGTATAAATTAGAACTTAGCATAAAAGAAAACTAAAATCCTCCCAACTGGACCAATGAACAGCATTATGATAAATGCAGAAAAGGCTGAAGTTGTCAAAAATTTCATTTTACTTGGATCCCCAATTAATGCCCATGGAAGCAGCAGTCAGTAAATCAAACAATGTATTATTGCACTGAGTAAATCTGCTTCAAGAGGCCTCATTAAAGTGTTAAGGAGCAAAGATGTCACTTTGAAATACAAGGTGCACCTTACCCATGCGATGGTATTTTTAATTGCCTCTTTCTTATGCATGTGAAAGCTGGGCAAGGGATAAGGAAGACCAGAGAACTGACGCATTTGAATTGTGGTGCTGGTAAAGAATATTGAAAATACCATTGACTGACAGAAGAATGAACAAATCTGTTTTAGAAGACGTGCAGTTGGAATGCTCCACAGAAGAGAGAAGTGCCGGACTTCTCACCAACTTTGGTCATGTTGTCAGGACAGACCATTCCCTGGAGAAAGATATCATGCTGGGTAAAGCAGAGGGTCAGTGAAGGAGGGGAAGACCCTCATCGTGAAGTATTGACACAGTGGCTGCAATGAAGGGCTCAAGCATAGCAAAGATTGTGAGGATGACACAGGACCCGGCAGTCTTTCCTTCTGTTGTACATAGGGGTGCCATGAGTTGGACGGCACCTAACAACGAATGTGGACTATGTTCCTCAGCAGAGGTTAAAAGTTTCTTTCAAAATGGTCCTACACATTTCTTATAATGTTTATTCCTGGTTATTTTGTCTTCTTCCTTTGTGTTGTAAATGATATATTATTTCATTGTATTTTATGATAATTATTTGTAGGTGAGACAAATAAATCTATTGCATTACATATATTGATTTTATAACTAGCTCCCCAATGAACTTATTCTGAATGGAGTTTCTGTTAATTGTTTTGGATTTTTCTTCTGCAAGGTAATATGATATGCAGATAATTCTAATGCTAATATTGTCTCATCATTCTTATACTTATTCTTGTGATTTCACTGTATTATATTATTGTATTGGCTGACTCTTTCAAGACTTTAAGTAACAATGGCAATAGAGGCATCCTTAATAATGACAGTAATAATAAGAGAATAAGAATAAAATAACATTTTTTCCTGGAAAGTGCTACATGTAAGGCACTATTGTAAGTGCTTTACTGGATTAGTTTACTTAATCCTCAGAACACTACAAGAATCCTAACTAGACAGTGTTCCGTACCTTGTATCTGGTTCTGATGATTGCTTTGTCTCTTCAAAATTTTCTTTCCAGGGGGGAGGGAAGTCTGAGCTTTTGGCATGCTTGCAATTTTTTGTTGAATATTTAACATGATACATTAGGAATTGAGGTAAATAAATTCTTTTTTTTCTTTTATTGTGATTTGGGTGAAAGTTTACAGAGCAAATTCACTTTCCATACAGCAGTTCACATACATTTTGTCTCACGACATTGACTACAATTTACCACAATGAAACATCTCCCCTCCCCCTTCCTCCCCATAGTTACCTCTTCCCTGTGTCCTTCCCCCCCCCATGCACTCCTGCCCCCCGAGCTGTCTCCCTGTGCATACACAGCCCTTCTATTCTACCTTGATTTTTCTCTCCAAG
>NW_006921948.1:853084-865513 GCF_000298275.1 Orycteropus afer afer
AAGCATGACATCCTTCTCCAGGGAATGGTCCCTTCTTACAACATGACCAAAATAGGTGAGACGAAGTCTGGCCATTCTTGCTTCCAAGGAGCATTCTGGATGCACTTCCTCCAGGACAGATCTGTTAGTTCTTTTAGCAGTCCATGGTACTTTCAACATTCTTCGCCAGCACCACAACTCAAAAGCATCAATTCTTCTTAAGGTCTTCCTTATTCATTGTTCAGCTCTCACATGCATACGAGGCACAGACATACCTAATAATTCAGCCTGTCTATCCATCTATCCACCCTTATATCCATGTTTGCCTTCACTGACATAAATAAGTTCTTTAGTGTGAGTATTTATACCTCTCTCTCTTGGAGTTGGGCTGTGCTTTATATTTGCTATAGGTATAGGTTCTGTTGTTGTTAGGTTCCATCGAGTTGTCTTTGACTTATAGCAACCCTCTGTACAACAGGGCAAAACACTGCCCGGTCCTGTGCCAGCCTCACAATCCTTGCTATATTTGAGCCCGTTGTAGCAGTCACTGCATCAATCCATCTTGTTGAAGGCCTTCCCCTTTTTTTGCTGACCCTCCACTTTACCAAGCATGATATCCTTCTCCAAGGAATGGTCCCTTCTGACAGCATGACCAAAATAGGTGAGACGAAGTCTGGACATTCTTGCTTCCAAGGAGCATTCCGGTTGCAGTTTGTCCAGCACAGATTTGTTACTTCTTCTGGCAGTATACGGTACTTTCAGTATTCTTTGCCAACACCACAACATTCTAGAGGGTTCAAATTCCTCTAGCGTTCATAATTTTGTCCTAAGTACTCCTCTTCAGAGAGAGTCTGTGTCTTGCAACACTGTCAGCTGTAATCCACCATTATTATACAAGAGCCTTGTTGCTCTGATAGTAAGGTGTATGGTAGGGAGAACATTCTGTAATCTATGGATAATGTCAGCCTTTTGTGGTCCTATGTCTCTATGCTGTGACTTTCACAAGTCTTCTTCTAGGAGTATAGCTTTTCTCTCCCCCATTCTCTGCTCCACTCTCTGGCTGCAGCATTCCCAAACTATGCTTTCAAGCTCTGATCCTCTTGACTTTGTTTTTCCCCTTTAAGTGAGACAGGAAGATTGAAAAGGGCTCAAGTGAGAGAAATGATCTTCCTCCTCTGGGATAAGGTTCTGGAAAAGTCTTTCTTGAAAAGTAATTTTTATTATGGAAAAGGCCCTGGGCATGTTGTTGTTATTTGCCATCGAGCTGGACTTCACTCATAGCGACCCATCCTTGGGTTTCCGAGGCAGTAGCACTATGGAAATAGATTGCCCAACCTTCCTTCTGAGGAGTGGCTGGTGTGTTTGAACCACCAGCCTTCTGGTTAGCAGTCAAGTGCCTTAGGTTTTTTTTTTTTTTTTTGGTGGGGGGGCATATTTAACAGTAATTATTCTTCCTTTAACCCAGCCATGGACGAGAGGGGATCTTTCTCAGATTCTCATCATGAGAAGCTGGGGGAGATTTCCTGGTTTGCAAACCTGTGTAAATGGGGGGACTTCCCAAAGACTGTGGCCCCCAAGGGATTTCTCACTCTTATGCTACTCCACAGCTAGTCTCTTGCAATTCATCAAAATAACCGTTTAAGTGTTCCTACCAGCTTATGAATTCAAGTAGCTTCTTCTCCAAGTGCACGGATTGAAAAAATGTTTGTCAACTTGGCTAGGTCAGGATCCTCCATATTATATAATCATTGTCCATTTTGTGACTTGATGCAATTATCCTCTATGTTATAAATCCTAACTTTTATGATGTTAATGAGGCAGCACTAGTGGCAGTTATGGAATGAGGAAGGATACAATCTACAGGATTAGGTTGTATCTTGGTTCCATGTCTTTTGAGATAGAAAAGAGATTAAATAAGCAAGCAGAGATTGAAGGACTTGACTACAACTAAGGAAGAAGAGCCAGGAGTGGGGCGTGTCCTTTGTACCCAGGATCCCTGCCCTGAGAAACTCCTAGACCCAGGGGTAGATTGATACCAAGACACATGGCAATCTCCAAGGAACACCAGGCCCACCGATGCTGAAGGGAGGCAAGGATCTTCCCCCAAGCTGAGAGTGAGAGAAAGCCTTTCCCTAGAGTTTGCCCTCTGAATTCAGACTTCTAGCCTCCTAAACTGTGAGAGAATACATTTCTGTTTGTTAGAGCCATCCACTTGTAGTATTTTTTCTGTTATAGCAGCACTAGATATCTAAGATACCAGCTGTGGTAGTTCAGTGTGTGTATCAACTTGGCTGGGCCTGGTTGAGTGGCTGGGCAGCTGGATGTAGTGTTCCCCATGATGAAACTGGTAATCAACTCCATGGTGGGCTCTCCTGTGAGCAGCTGTGTAGCTGCCTCTAGCTTATGGCGCACTTGAACACTGCATGCCATGCAGCTGTGTTATTGTTCAGCAGGCTGCCATGCCCTGCCGACTTTGGGACTTTCAATGGACTTGAATTAATGGCCTGCTGTGTGGTTTGGTAACATCGGGACTGTGCCTTTTCACTTGTCAACCTTAGGTTTGTCTGCCTCAGCAGATAGCAGCTGTCTGAGTGGAGAGATGCCTCTAGCTTCAGTGGGCTGGGAGTAAGAGTGAGAGCTTTCACCCAGCCCCTAGAGCCTGGCACCTTGAACTAGGTCTTAAAGCCTCCAAACTAAGAGAATAAATTCCTGTTTATTAAAGCCATACCATTTTTGGTATATTCCTGTCAGAGCAGCACTAGGTAACCAAAACACCAGTAAGCATATCTTGGAATCTGTATCTCTCTATATGCCCTATTCTTCTAGATTTTTGGGTGGCAGTTTGCTTAGTGTCCACAGTTCTTGAATTTTTTCGGGAAGGCACTGGTATTAAGTTTGTCCAGCTGCTTTTTGCTTTAAGAACAGGAATGACAACTTCTAAACACTTTCAATTTTAGAGCTAAAACTTAAAGCCCTGGAATATTCAATTTTGTTCCTTCCAATATTTTCCCTCATAATGTCTGCTCTTGCCTAAAGGAACTGTTGTTTTTCAGAATTGCTCTGTTATAATCTTCATGTGTGATTTGATTTTATTTCCTAGATAAGTCATTTAGGTTTCCTTTATTTTCCTCTACTTCTCTTGGTTACTATAAATATGAACTGAACTTGCTAGTTATAAAAACAGCTTGGTTTATATGCTAATTAATCCACATTTTGAAAAATAAAGTCATTTGCAAATATATATTGAAATGCTCTAAAACCTAATCCAGGAACATTATCACATTCAGCTGTACACTTAATTGAATGGAAAATGATCAATTGTATAAAGCATTTGTATCCTAGATTATCCTCATTTCCCAGAACCACAAGCCAAGGATTCTCTCCCCAAATCCTCATCTCTTCATTTTCCATGTTCCACTATAGCTTCACTCAGCAACTACTCTTAGTGAGAAATGACATTCATTCTAGGACTTCATTACTATGCTAGATCAATTGAAATATTATTTAAAATAATTACAACCAAGTGCACTTAACAAAATTAGGAAGATGAAGCATCAACTGAGTTCCTTAGATTTTTGTGATTCTTTTGCTCAGTAAAATTTAACTTCTGTGATCTTTACAGATCTCATCTTTTATGAAATGCTACCATACAATTACCAAGAATTGGCTTCTGACATATCAGCACCTACATATTGGGGAGAGGGGCCATAATATGGTAGTTAATGTTATGTATGTTGGTGTCAACCAGACCGGACCTGAAACAAAACTCTAACACTTACATGGTATGTGACCTCAGAAAAGTATATGTGGTCCCAAGTTACAACAGCATTCTGTCCCAATAACTCCATCATAAGTAGGTTCTGATATAAGTTGAATACCTCCTTTTTTTTAGTTTTCATTGTTATTAATTTTATTATCAGTATCTTTATAAATATGATCTTTATTTGTCTTTGGGGTTGGAAACATTACATATAAACTTATGTTGTTGTTGTATGCTGTTGAGTTGGCTCCAACTCTTAATGACCTTCTGGACAACAGAATGAAGGACTGCCTAGTCCTGCACCATTCTCACAATCCTTGCTATACTTGAGCCCATCATTGCAGCCACTGTGTAAATCTATGTCACTGAGGGTCTTTCCCTTTTTCGCTAACCCTCTACTTTATCAAATGGTAGATAAGGTTGTATGTCAACTTGATGACTTCTCATTTTCCTAGATTCATTCTTCATACATTTCATGTTCAGATTATTAATGGATGTTTGCAGCTGTTTTTTCTCATTTAGAGTCATGCCACATCAGCAAAGAAAAGTCCTGACCACAGTCTTCAGTATGGATTACACCTCAGTATAAAGAAAACAAAAATCCTCACAACTGGACCAATAAGCAGCATCACAATAAATGGATAAAAGATTAAAGTTGTAAAAGATTTCATATTACCTGGCTCCACAATCAACACCAATGGATGCAGCAGTCAAGAAATCAGATGACATATTGCATTGGGAAAATCTGCTGCAAAAGACCTCTTTAAAGTGTTAAAAAGCAAAGATGTCACTTTGAAGACTAAAATGTGCCTAACCCAAGCCATGGCATTTTCAATTGCCTCATATGAGTGTGAAATCCGGACAATGAATAAGGAAGACAGAAGAAGAGTTGATGCCGTAGAATTGTAGTGTTGATGAAGAATACTGAAAATGCCATGGACTGTCTGAAGTACAAACAAACCTGTCCTGGAGGAAGTGCAGTTGGAATGCGCCTTAGAAGTGAGAGTCACCAGTCTTTGTCTGTCATACTTTGGTCAGGTTGTCAGAGGAGACGATTGCCTGGAGAAGATATCATGCTTGGTTAAGTAGAGGGTCAGCAAAAAAGAGGAAGACTCTCAACAAGCTGGAATGACATGGGGCCACAACAATGGTGTCAAGCATAGCAAGGATTGTGAGGATGGCACAGGAACAGGCACTGTTCCGTTCTGTTGTACATGGGGTCCATATACATCAGAGCCAACTCGACAGCACTTAACAACAAGGTCAAGGTCAAGAGTACTATTAGAAAGTGTGTGATAAATTTCCTTCTTCCAAATTTTGGTGAAGATAGTAGCAGGATAGTTTTCTGATTATTTCATTAAACTTAGAAACCAGGTCCTAGATGACAGAACCTCACTTGAGATCATAGGTACTCATGTGTAAGAATATACAATCTTTGGCTAATAATTATTAAAGCATTTTACCCTTTTCTCCTTAAATATTTATGCAATTAAAAACAAGGTAAATATAATCCAGGCTCCCAACAGGAGTCCAGTACAGTATAAAAAAATTACTAGAAATTGAAAATAATTTATTCAATAAATAAAATTTGTACACAAGTGTTCATAGCACTATTCACAAGAGCCAAAAGGTTGAAACAACCCAGATATCCATGCACTGATGAATGGATAGCCAAATGTTGTATGTCCATACCATGGAACATTATTCAGCCACAAAAAATGAGACAGGCTACAACATTGATTATCCTTGAAGACATTATGCTAAGAGAAAGAAACCAGACACAAAAGGTATCTATTCATAATTCAATTCTGTGAAATATCAAGTATAGGCAACTCCATAAAGACAGAATGCAGATTAGTGGTTGCCAGGGGTTGGGTGTTGGGGGAATGGAGAGTGATTGGCTAATGGGTAGAGATTGTGAATTCAATTAGAGATTAATAACAGTATATTTAGAAAATATCTGAGTATTTTTAACAAATACAATAGAATTCTAAATAAGCCATTTTGTATCAAAAATAAATCACAAAAGAAATTAGAAAATATTTCAAACTGAATGATAATGAAAACATAATGTAACAGAATTTGGGAGATACAGCCAAATTAGTGCTTAGAAAACACTTGTTAACTTTAAATTTGGGTTTCTCAGCCTTGACACTCTTGAAATTTTGGACCAGATAATTGTTTGTTATGCAGGAATGGTCAGTAGAATTCCTGGCCTCTACTCACTAGATTCCAGTAGCAAACACTCCCACCCCCACCCTGCATTGTGATAAGCAAAAATGTCTCCAGAGATTGCCAAATGGCTCTTTGAGGCAGAGTTTATAGAATATGTAGGGAGGTATCTTCTCATGTTAGGCAAAGATGTTTTAGGACACACAAATGCATTCCATAAAGTGAACAAACGAACTTCATTAAATCAAGGACTTTGTTTTATCAAGAGGGCACAGTTAAAAAATAATTGTAAGGCAAGCCAATGGAGTGGAAGAAGATATCTGTAATATATATAAGTAATAAAGGACTCACAACTATTATACATATAAAACTTACTTCTGTGGAGTTGGATCCAACTCACAGCGACCCCTCCTTGGGTTTCCAAGGTGGTATCACTACTGAAGTAGATTTCCCAATCTTCCTTCCTAGGAGTGGCTGATGGGTTTGAACCGCCAGCCTTCTGGTTAGCAGTCAAATGCCTTAGGCACTATGCCACCAGAGCTCCCATAATATATAAAGTATTGCTCAATTAAATAAGAAAAGCCAGACAACTCAACCTTTTTAAAAAAAAAAAAAAAATAGACCGAATCCTTGAACACTTCACATAAACAGATAGATGATTGGCAATAAGTTGCTCAACATCATTAGTCATCAGGGAATGCAAATTCAGAACATAATGAGATAGCACTTCACACCCACTCAAGTGGCTAAAATTAAAAAGACTGACAACTCTGAATGTTGGCGAGGATGGGAAACATCCCCATCTTTCATACATTGCTGGTGGGAATGCAGAATGGTATAGTCACTTTGGAAAACTAACATTTTCTTATAGAGTTAAACATACACTTTCCATGTGATCCTAGAATTCCTAATCAATGTAACTCACCAAGAAAAATGAAAATGAATATTCATGAAGTGGCCTTTATAAGTATAATAATGCAGCTTTATTCATAATATTAAAAAACTACATAAAAAACCTAATGCCCATCAACAGGAAAGTGGATAAACTAATTGGTATTTATCCATATAATGAAATGATATTCAGAAACATAGAGCTAATAACTGTGTGCAGCCACATAGATGAATCTCAAAAATACCACATTCAATGTGGAAGCTGGCACTACAGAGTGTATATAGCATGATTTTGTTTTTATGGATTTCAAGAACAGGGAAGACTAATCTATGGTGATAGAAATCAGAACAGGGATTACTTTTGGAGGGGTATGGGTTGAATGGAATGCGACATTAGTAACACTATTACGGTTAGTTCCCACTGAGTTGGCTCAGACTCATGGTGACCTTATATATAACAGAACAAAAGGTTGCCTGTTCTTGTGCCATCTTCATGATCCTTGACATGTTTGCCCCTATTGTTATGGCTGGCAGGACAACTATTTAGGGTGGTGGGAATACTTTATAATTGGTCAGTTGGTTATATGGTTGTATCCATAATGAGCCGGAACCAGCTCTTACTAGCTCTGGAGAGCCAATTGTGCGCATCTTTTCCCAACTTTGCCTTCAATGTTATCGTGTACATAGTTTGAAATAGGTCACGGTGGGAGTATTTTCACTACAGGAATTGGCAAATGCTGCATTTCATGGTTTGTTTTTCAGAGGGCTAGTTTACTAGCACACTTTTGGACTGTATAAACTTGTCAACTGTTTATTGAATTGTTCATTTAAGATCTTTGATTTTGAATATATAGTGACTGTTTACTATCCCTAGTTTTTCAACATGTCCTCAATTATTTCCACCTTTGATGCACAGATGGAAATTATTTCCACCCTCTCTGCCTTTCTCTTCTTACATAGAGTATTTTAGGACAAGCATTGACTTTGAATTTTAACCTGGTATCATGGATTGAGTTGTTGTTGTTAGGTGCCATTGAGTCTGCTCCGACTCAACAGCAACAACAACATAATGGATTGAATTGTGTCCCACAGAAATTTGTGTCAACTTGCCTGAGCCGTGATTCTCAGTGGTTTGGCAGTTATGTAGTGATGTAATGTAGCAGTAATGTCATGATCCCCCATGATGCAATCTGATGTGATAAGCCGATCAGTTGTAAGAGGATTGGGGTGAGATGCAACACCTTTAGTTCCTGATCCCATGTAAGGGGAGCTTGCCTGGGGTGTGGCCTGTAACACTTTTATCTTGTAAGAGTAAAAGAGAGAGAAGGAACAGAGAGAGGGAACCTACTAGCACCAAGAAAGAAGAGCCTGGATCAGAGTGTGTCCCTTGGACCCAGGATCCCTGCACTGGGAACCTCCTAGGAACAAGAGACACACAGAGAGAAAGCCTTCCCCTAAAGCTGGTGCTCTGAACTTGGATTTCTGGCTTCCTCAGTTGTATTGTTGTTGTTGTTGTTGTTATTTGCCCTTGAGTCAGACCTGACTGATAGCGACCCCTGCTTGGGTTTCTGAGGCAGTATCACTATGGAAGTAGATTGCCCAACCTTCCTTCCAAGGAGTGGCTGGTGGGTTTGAATCGCCAGCCTTCTGGTTAACAGTCAAGTGCCTTAGGCACTATCCTAAATCGTGAGAGAATAAATTTCTGTTTTTTCAAGCCACTCCCTTGGGGTATTTCTGTTACAGCAGCGTTAGCTAACTAAGACAGCAGGATTGTGTTTTGCTCAAGAAAAAATTGAGACCGTGTGTTTAAATTATTTTTTTTTTCCTCAGAGTGCACAACTGGGTTTTCTGATACATCTAAATCAGTCTTGACTATGGCTTTCTCCTTGTTTCCTTTATTTTTATCTTCCAACCCTCAGAATCCTTCATATGTTTAAAAGACATAGGTATTCTATTTCTAAACTGATACAGAAAACACCTTCTTTGCTGTATATTAAATCATTGTTGTGTGTGTCATGTGTACCCATGCATGTGTGTGTATTTGCCCAGGTGTGTGTATGTTTTTTTTCTAATTGCACAAACCAGGATGATTATGAAACATTTAACCAAAGTAGTGTTACTATTTATATTACTGTAATTTGAATATGTAACAATTGCATAGCTTTGTTTGTTGATTTTTTAGAAAATTGGATCCAGTATTTTCCAAAGAAGAATTAAAAGCCTTTTTAAAATAGTGCCTCTAATTGTACTTGAGCCTGGAAAAAGCTCATGTGATGTTATTGCTTTGCTAAAATTATGCTTGGAATTAGTTTGAACAGAACATCCTCTCCAAGTGAATTGTCTCTTACTGTTCACTTCAAGTTCAAATCTAGGCTTTTTTAAAATGAGGAGGGCTACTGTCCTTAAGTGAAATGCTTTCAGAAAATTTTTATAGACTGAAATGGGACAATATCTGTCTTCAGCCTTAGTAAAAATAAAAGACATTAGAAAAATATGATGATTGATAATGGTATTATTTTAAAGAATTACACCTTTTCTACCTCAGACGGACGAGCCTGATTTCCTTATTTGAAGCACTTGACAAATATAAATTATTTGCTGAATTAGAGACATTTTGCTTCTGTTACAACCTATAGACATTGCCTTATCTATATGGCATGTTTCAACTTAATTTCTGCAACGCTATTACAGAACTGCAGTGCTTCCTTTGTTGGTCAACAATGTTACTTTTGGGGGCTTTCTACCAAAAAAACCACTATGACCCCCTTGCCACCCAAAGGTCTATTTTCTTGACAAAGATTTCATCTAGTAATGTAATTAAGTATGGGTTAAGTGACACAGTGGTTAAGACGTTGGGCTGATAACCAAAAGGTCAGCAGTTGGAACCCACTGGTTGCTCTGTGGAGAAAGATGAAGTAGTCTGCTTCTGTAAAGATTTACAGCCTTGGAGCCCCTATGGGGCAGTTCTACTCTCTCCTGTAGGGTCACTATGAGTCGGGATCAATTTGATGGCAGTGTGTTTGGTTTGGGGTTATGGGTTCAGTATATATTCTAGTCCTTATGATCATGTAATTTGGATTTTAATGAGACATAGGATTGAATCTGGAGTCCCTGGGTAGTACAAACACTTCACACACTTTGCTGCTAACCAAAAAGGTTGGAGGTTCAAGTCCACCCAGAAGCACCTTGGAAGAAAGACCCGGTCATCTACTTCTGAAAAATCGGCCATTGAAAACCCCATAGAGCAGAGTTGTACTGTAACACACATGGAGCACCAGGGGTAGCAGTCAGCTCCACAGCAACTGGTACAGTTGAGTCTACATTCAGCAAGGGGGACCAGGACAGAGTGAGGAGTTAGCTGCAGGGATCCAGGTGAGGGGAGGGAACCCAGGCCACGCCCCACAAGTGGCAAGGCGGTAAAGGAGAGAAAAAGGCCAAGGAGGCCATGACAGAGCGAGGAGTCAGCTGCAGGGATCCAGGTGAGAGGAAGGAACCCATCTCAAGCCCCAAAGCAGCAAGGTGGGAAAGCAGGGGAAAGGAGAGGAAAAAGGCCAGGGGGACCAGGACAGAGAGAGGAGTCAGCTGCAGGGATACAGGTAAGGGGTGGTTGGGGAGGTTTCGAACAGCTAAGGGAGATAAACTTGTCTGTCGGTTTGTCCTACTGTGGTGACGTGTTGCTGTGATTCTTGAGGCTGAGCCACCTGTGTTTCAAACCCAGAAGGGTGCACATGGTGCACTGGTTTCAGTGCGGCTTGTGGACTGAGACAAACTAGGAAGAAGGAAAAGGCCATCTACTTCTCAAAGAATTTGCCAGCAAAAACCTTATGAATAGCAGAGAAACACTGTCTGATACATTACTGCACAACTTTATGAATAGTCCGGAAACATTGTCCAATACAGTGGAGGAGGATGAGTCACTTAGGTTTGAAGGTTCTCAAAATACAACTGGGAAAGAGCTGCATCATCAAAGTAAAACCAGCTTTACTAATAATGATAAGGTAAAGCTTTCAAGACCTCCGTTTGTTGACGTGGCACTATGCAAATTGAGGAGAAACAGCTGCAACATCCATTAATAATCCGAACATGGAATGTATGAAGTATGAACTAGGAAAATTGGAAGTTGTCAAGAATGAAATGGAACGCATAAAGATTGATAACCTTGGCATTAGTGAGCTGAAATGGATTGGTTTTGGGTATTTTGAATCAGAGAACCATATGATCTACTATGCTGGGAATGACAGATTGAAGAAGAATGGCATAGCATTCATCATCACAAAGGATATTTCAAGATCTGTCCTGAAGTACAATGCTGTCAGTGATAGATAATATCCATATGTCCACAAGGAAGACCAGTTAATTTGACTATTATTCAAATTTATGCACCAACCACCAAAGCAAAAGATGAGGAAATTAAAGATTTTTATCAACTTCTGCAATCTGAAATTGACCGAACATGCAATCAGGATGTGTTAATTATCACTGGTGACTGGAATGCAAAAGTTGGAAACAAAGAAGAATCACCGGTAGTTGGAAAATTTGGCCTTGGTGACAGAAATCATGCTGGAACTTGCATGGTAGAATTTTGCAAGACCAATGACTTATTCATTGCAAATACCTTTTTTCAACAACACAAAGAGTGGCTGTACCTGTGGACTTCACCATATGGAACACACAGGAATCAGATTGACTACTTCTGTGGCAAGAGATGATGGAAAAGCTCAATATCTTCATCCAAAACCAAGCCAGGAGCTGATTGTTGGACAGACCATCAACTGCTCATATGCAAGTTCAACTTGAAGTTAAAGACAATTAAAACAAGTCCATGACAGTGAAAATATTATTTTGAATATATCCCTCCTGAATTTAGAGATCATCTAAAGAATACATTTGATGCATTTAACACCAATGACTGAAAACCAGAATTGTGGGATGACATCGAGAACATCACCCATGAAGAAAGCAAGAGATCACTAAAAAGATGAGAAAAGAAGAGAAAACCAAAATGGATGACAGAAGATGCTCTGAAACTTGCCCTTGAGTGGAGAGTAGTTAAAGCAAATGGAAGAAATGACAAGATGAAAGAGCTGAACAGAAGATTTCAAAGAGCAGCTTGAGCAGACAAAGCTAATTACGATAATGAAATGTGCAAAGACCTGGAGATAGAAAACCAAAAGGGAAGAACATGCTCGGCATTTCTCAAGCTGAAGGAACTGAGGAAAAAATTTAAGCCTTGAGTTGCAATATTGAAAGATTTTTATGGGCAAAATATTGAATGATGCAGGAAACATCAAAAGAAGATGGAAGGAATACAAAGTCATTGTACCAAAAAGAACTGGTTGATCTTCATCCATTTCAGGAGGTGGCATATGATCTAGAAACAATGGTATTGAAGGAAGAAGTTGAAGCTGCACTGAAGGAATTGGTGAAGAACAAGGCTCCAGGAATTGACAGAATATCCATTGAGATATTTCAACAAATGGATGCCCCACTGGAGGCACTCACTCAGTTATGCCAAGAGATTTGGAAGACAGCTACCTGGTCAACTGACTGGAAGAGATCCATATTTGTACCATTCCAAAGCAAGGTGATCCCACAGAATGTGGAAATTATCAAACAGTATCATTAAT
>NW_006921948.1:866298-868574 GCF_000298275.1 Orycteropus afer afer
GCGAGAATGGCCAGACTTCGTCTCAACTACTTTGGTCATATTGTCAGAAGGAACCATTCCTTGGAGAAGGATGTCATGCTTGGTAAGGTGGAGGGTCAACGAAAGAGGGGAAGGCCTTCAACGAGATGGATTGACATGGTGGCTGTGACAATGGGCTCAAGTATAGCAAAGATCATGGAGCTTGTGTGGGATCGAATGGTGTTTCATTCTGCTGTGCATAGGGTCGCTATGAGTCGGAAATCACTTGACGGCACCTAACAACAACACGCTTAGCCAGTGTAACCTTACATAGGGCAGTGAACTTCTCTGAATCTGTCTTAGAGTGAGCTTCACAATGAGTTTTAAATGAAATAATATCATCTTGGCCCATTATAAATGATCAATTGATCAATAAGTATTCTATAACTTGTTTTAATTAAATCCACCTGTCATTCACTCTTTCAGGGCAAGGATTGTGCCTTATTATTTTTTCCTCAGTGCCCAGTACTGAGGAAAACTTATGCAACATTTTAAATGTTTGGTAAATGTCACTCACTGATGCAATTATGTGCTGATGTACTTCACTGTGTGTCCTTTGTACTTTGAAATAACTTTTATTACGGAGAAATTCAAACATATAAAAAGGGAGAGTGACTAGTATAATAAGTCCTCATGTAGCTATCAGCCAGCTTCCCCAGTTATCAAGCCAGATCCCTTTTGTTTCTTGTGTACTCCTTGACACTTGTCCTCTCCATCTTTCTTGAAGCACACTGAGTTCATTTTTAACTCTTTCTACAGTGGAGACCCACGGCCCTTCTGGAGCTGGCACAGTCAGGACATAGAAAGGTATTTGAAAAGGAGCATAACAAAAAAAAAATTGTAAAGCATTTCCAAAGCTGAAGACAATATATGGAATTTTCTACTGTTATTTTTGTCCCTTAGGGAAGATACCTGGGGCTCAATAACGAAGAAAGGAATAAATGGTTAAAGTTTAGAGGCTTTCTGAAAATGACACACACAGAACAGTGGTCAGTTTTTATCTCTTGGATTGAAAGGAACTATCTGCTTTCTTTGCACCTGCAGACAGAGAATGTGACATTTGCCAGGCAGTATGAGAACGAAATTAATTTATAGGCATTTATAACAGATGAAGTAGCGACTCACCATACGGCCGTGAGCCAAGAGAGAGGTTAAGGATGTTCTAGTTGGTATCAGTCATGTAATATAAAACCGGTAAAAATGTCTCAAATTATTCCTGATAATTATTACCAATCAAGTTCTCTCTTTCTCAGGAAATGTGTGTTTCTGTTGTTTATTGGATCCATTTCTTTCCGTGCTGCACAATTGATTCCATTAGTTGTATGTAAGATAAATGGGAAATAGCAGTAGTTGCAGTAGCAATTTTATCCTAATCACAGGCAATATTCTGACTGTTCCATATTTTCTAGTGTTTGCTTCCTTAAAGACAGAGGCAGGTGGTAATGGCAGCAGCAACTGTATAATGTTTTGGGCAGAAATTTGACATTATTTCTTGATGCAATAGCATATTTTTGAAAAGGTTATTGGAACTTGCCTTGTGTTGTACAACGAAAGGGCAGAGTAGTTTTTGTTGTGGCAGGATTCATTGATTTGGGGTGGCACTATTGATTGCATGGGCCTCCGAGATTATTACAAGTAGGAACTGCACGTGCTTATCTTGGTTGTATTGGCAGGCTGTCTAAGATGCCAACAGCTGTCTCCAAAGATATTAAAGTGCTTACTGAATCTTCATGCTTTGGAACATTTATATTCAGATTAATATTTACTCTGTCACTCAGTCATATATTCAATAAATAGCTATTGCAGATTTCCTCTGTGCCAGGACTTGTACTAGGCATTAGGAATATGTCCATGAATTGAGCACAATTCCTATTCACAAAGAGCACAAGGTCTAGTTCAGGAAGCAGCGATCTACAAAGAAAATTATATCATAATTTAATGAGTAGAGGAAGAAACTAGGCTTGATTTGAACTTATTTGGATGTGAGCATCCCAAAAAGCCTATAAAATAAGTATTAGTATGTTGTTGTTAGGTGCCGTTGAGTCAGTTCCAACTGATGGCAACCCTGTGTGCAACGGAATGAAACCCTGCCGGGCCCTGCACCAGCCTCACAATCCTTGCTGTGCTTGAGCCCATCACTGCGGCCACAGTGTCAGTTCATCTCGTTGAGGGACCCTTTGCTGACCCTCCACTTTCCAGGCATGATATCCTTCTCCAGGCAATGGTGCCTTCTGAAAACACGACCAAAGTAGGTGAGA
>NW_006921948.1:868989-870378 GCF_000298275.1 Orycteropus afer afer
TTTGTTTGGCTGGAAACCACAGGTGTGGGTTCAATTCCAGACCTGAAGGGCTAGATTCTCTTCTTCTTCCAAAACTCTTAATATTTCAGTGCCCAGGGCTATGTTCTCCGATCCCCTTTTTTCTTTCTCTGTACTCTATTCCTGTACGACCTAATCAAATTCTATTATCTAAAATACCACCTCTATGCTGCTGACAGCTCCCAAGTAAACCTCTCCCCCGAAATCCAAACTCATATTCCTAACTCTCTACTTGATATCTCCATTTAAATATTTCTTAGGCATCTCAAACTTACCATGTACAAGGCAGAAATGCTAATCCCAACCGCCTCCACATGACTTGCAACATCTTCAGTCTCCCCCACCCCTGTAAATGGCAGCTCTATTCTTCAACTGCTCTAGTCAGAGACTCTGGAGTTATATTTTACTCCCCATTTTCGCTTTAAATTTTTATGTAATCCACTGTCATGTCCTCCTATAAACCTCGTTCAACATTCATTCAGATGACAAGTATTTACTCAGTGCTTCCTATGTACCAAACCAAAACCAAACTCACTGCTGTCAAGTTGTATTTGACTCATAGTGACCCCTCCTTGGATTTTCAAGGCAGTATCACTATGGAAGTAGATTGCCCAGCCTTCTTTCCAATGAGTGGCTGGTGGGTTTGAACCGCCAGCCTTCTGGTTAGCAGCTCTGGTGGCATAGTGGGTAAGGCATTTGGTTGCTAACCAGAAGGTTGGTGGTTCAAACCCACCAGCTGCTCTGTGGGAGGAAGATGAGGCATTCTACTTTCGTAAAGATCTACAGACTTGGAAACCCAATGGGGGTTGCTATGTGTTGGAATTGACTCAATGGCAGTGAATCTGAGTTTGGTTTCATTGTTGTTGTTGTTGTTGTTATGTGCCGTTGAGTCCGACCTGACTCATAGCGACCCCTCCTTGGGTTTCTGAGGCAGTATCACTACAGAAGTAGATTTCCCAACCTTCCTTCTGAGGAGTAACTTGTGGGTTTGAACCGCCAGCCTTCTGGTTAGCAGTCAAGTGCCTTAGGCACTATGCTACCAGAGCTCCTTTGGTTTGGTTAGGCACTATTTTATATCCTGGGGATAAGACAGAACTAAAAAAGACAAATGTTCCAGCCATGATGGAGCTCATATTATAGTGAGTAGCTTACATTTGTATGGCTCTTATGTCAAAATATATCTGGAACCTGACTACTTCCCAACATTTCCAGCACTACCACCTGAATCAGAGTCATTATCACCTCTTATTTGGACTACTGTAAAAGCTCCCTCCCTGATCTCCTTTATTTGTACTAATTTGGATATGAGCCTCACAGTTAGCCTATGTGATATGACCTTCTGCCTTTGACCTTCTTGTTGTTGTTGTTGTT
>NW_006921948.1:870478-872922 GCF_000298275.1 Orycteropus afer afer
TCAAGTGCCTTAGCCACTATGCTACCAGAGCTCCCCTTGACCTTCTATAGTCTATTTTTAACAAGCCATCTAGAGTAACCCTTTAATAATGTAAGTCATATAACTTCATTTCTCTGCTCAAAAGCATCTAATGGCTTGTCATCTTACTTGAGTAAAATCCTATGTCCTGACTATGGCCCACCAAATAAACAAAACCACACACACACACACACACACACACACACAAATACAGAAAACCAATCTTATTGCCATTGAGTTGATTCTGACTCACAGTGACCTGCATGTCTTAGTTTATCTACTGCTGCTGTAACAGATAGACCACAAGTGGGTGAATTTAACAAACAGACATTTGTTTTCTCACAGTTTAGGAGGCTGGAAGGCTGAATTCAGTGCCCTGGGTCTAGGAGAACGCAATCTCTCACCATTGGCTTTTAGGGAAAGTCCTTGTCATTTTACCTTCTGTTTCCTTTTTCCTTGGATATCTCCATGTGGCTGGGCATTTATCTTCCCCCACCTCTGCTGTAGCTTGCTTATTTAATCTCTTTTATATCCAAAAGAGCTCTAGTGGCATAGTGCCTAAGTCACTTGACTGCTAACCAGAAGGCTGGCGGTTTAAACCCACCAGCCACTCCTTGAAAGGAAGGTTGGGCAATCTACTTCCATAGTGATGCTGCCTCGGAAACCCAAGGAGGGCTCACTATGAGTCAGGGTCAACTCGACGGCACATAACAACATATCCAAAAGAGATTGACTCAAGACACACCATACACCAATACTGTCTCATTAACATAACTAAGACAACTCATTCCCAAATGAGATTATAACCACAGAAATCAATGTTCAGATTTAAAACGCTTATTTTTGAGGGACACAATTCAATCAATAACACCCCACGTATTACAGAGTAGAGCTACTCCAAGGGTTTTCTCGACAGTATTCTTTATGGAAGCTACATACCAGGCATTTCTTTCACAGAGCATCTGGGTGGGTTTGAATCACCAACATTTAGGTTCATAGTTGAGCATGAACTGTTTGTACCACCTAGACTTACAGCCTCTCTTAATTTCTCTCTACAATCTCTACCTGTTTACTCTTCTCTAACCACACTGGCTTGCATTCTGTTCCTCTCACATGCCAAGCAGATTGCTTCTGCACCACCATTTTGTGAGGTGTATCACTGAATGAATAGGAATTGAATCATAACTTGCCAACAATACACTGAAGTTTTATACAAAACAGTATTCCAACATATAAAATCAATCGCTTGATTCAAAAAGATGAAGTTGTATTGCAGTCTTATTTGATTAAGCAAGAACAGCCCATATTCTCCTTATGTATGAGTAAAACTTACAATTTATCCCTAGATTAAATTGCCCCCATGATGCTTTCCTTATTTTTTTCTTATGTTACTTTGGAGGATAAATATTGAAATATTAATTTCATCATTGGGTTTGCAACAAACTTTTATGAATTTCATCTCTAGGAA
Organism: Orycteropus afer afer; assembly: GCF_000298275.1. NCBI lineage: Eukaryota > Metazoa > Chordata > Mammalia > Tubulidentata > Orycteropodidae > Orycteropus > Orycteropus afer. The sequence goes on from NW_006921948.1 coordinate 871,965, forward strand.
AGGCATCACAAACCATTTATTGATTTTCAAAAGAGGAAGGAAAGAAATGAAAAGAAACATGGGCCCACCCCACTGGGTGTCAATTGAATAAGCAGTAGGAAGTTTATCATGTCAGAAATGTAATCCAAATAGACTTGGGAAAACATTTACTTTACAGATGCCCCATTGGGTTTCAGTTCAATCCAATAAATTCTTGCTGAGCTTTACTTGCGTGCCTAGACTTGTGTTTAGCTTATGAAATAAGAAAGGGTGGAAAGTGAAAGAAATGAGGACCGAACTACTAAGTTTCTGCCCTGAGATCACAGGTGGGGTAGCCTTGTCATGGAAAGAGAGCAGCTGGATGCAATTGCCCTAAATGTTTGGACTTTATCAATAGCAGCTTGCTATTCCTGGGTGCTTCAAATGGGTTTCACCTGGCTATTAACTGCAGAGTTGCCTCTTGGAACCCACCCAATGGCTCCATGGTATCTGCTGCCAAAAAGATTACAGCCAAGAAAACCCAGTGAAACTCAGTTCTACTCTAGAACACATAGGGTCGCCACGATTCAGAACTGACAGGATGATAACAGGTTTGGGGTTTTTGTTTTGTTCTTTTAAGCATGACTGTGCTGCATTAGGAGACCCCGGGAGGTGCAAGTGGTTAACTGCTCTACTACTAACCAAAATGTTGGCAGTTCAAACCCTGGGCTATCTGCTGCCAAAGGTCACAGCCTTTAAAGCCCTATGGTGTGCAGTCCTACTCTACAACACATAGCGTTGGCATGAGTTGGAATCCACTCCACAGCAACTGGTTTGGTTTTTGGGTTTTGTTTTGGTGACACAACAGACACTCATTTTAAATCAGTGCTTCTTCTTCTTCTTTTTTTTTTAAAGTGTGATTTGGGTGAAGATTTACAGAGCAAATTCACTTTCCATACAGAAGTTCACATACACTTTGTCTCATGTCATTGACCACAGT
>NW_006921948.1:874967-879710 GCF_000298275.1 Orycteropus afer afer
TAGTATCTCAGGTTGCTAGTGCATCTGTAACAGAAACACCACAAATGGGTAGTTTTAAAGAAGCTTGAATTTTTATTTTCTCACAGTTTAGAAGGCTAGATGTCCGAATTCAGGGTGTGAGCTCTAGAGGACACTCCCCCTGTCAGCTTTGGGGAGTATCCTTGTTTCTTTCAGCTTTTGTAGCCCCTGTGTTCCTTGCTGATCTTCACAGGGCATCTATTTTCCCCTCCCCCTCCTCATAACTCTGAAGTGATTGCTTAGGTTTAGGACATACCCTAGAGGAGCGTGGTCTCATTAACACAACAAAGAAAACCCTATTCTGAACATGGTCACACTCACAGGTATAGGAGTTAAGATTCCAGCATATATTTTCCTGGGATACAATTTAGTACCTAACAGATGCATTAAAGGAATGACTAAAGACATCCATATTCCCAAATTCACTGTCTTTCATCTTCCAAGTGGTCTTTGTATCTTGTGATTATTATCTACCCATTTATAAAATACATTTAAATATTGCTATCAATTGATCCCTAAGGAATTTATTCCTAAATTTTGATTTAGACCCTGGCTAGGAGCTCTGGTGGTGCAGTGCCTAAGGCATTTAATTGCTAAGCAGAAGGTTGGCCATTCAAACCCACCAGCAGCTCTGCAGAAGAAAGATAGGACAATCTGCTTCTGTAAAGATTTACCATGTTGGAAACCCAATGGGGTCGCTATGGATTGGAATCATGAGTTTTTTGTTTTGGTTTGGTTTGGTTTAAGTAGTAAACAAGAGAATTGCAAATCTGCAAACACCGTGACTCCACAAGCCTTCTGGGCTACCACTAGGTAAGAAAAGGGATAGTGGAAACTGTAAATAATAAAAGTTATAACTGTTAGAGTAGAAGAAAGGTCAATAAGCAGTAATCTGAAAAGGGCAGAGCTTAGTACTGGAGTACTGGAAACATCTGCTGGAGAATGACAAAGAATTGGCAAAGCAGTGGGTGAATAAAGAAGAGGGGCCCACAGAAGACACATATATTCTAAGAACCATATGCATAGCAATTTTGTACACCTACTCCTCACTTTTCCAGTACTATATCAGACAGTGTTTCACTTCTATTCATAAGGTTTTCAGTGTCCAATTTTTTCAGAAGTGGATGGCCCTGTCTTTCTTCCCAATCTGTCTTAGTCTGGAAGCTCTGCTGAAACCTGTCCACCATGGGCGACCCTACTGGCATTTGAAATACTGATGGCATAGCTTCCAGTCTCACGGCAACAAGTAAGCCACCACAGTCCGACAAACTGACAGACTAGTGGGGAAGACCAAAGAACTGATCCATTTGAATTGCTGTGTTGGCAAAGAATACTGAAAATGCCATGGACTTCCATGAGAACCAACAGATCTGTCTTGGAAGTAGTGCAACTGGAATGCTCCTTAGAAGTGAGAATGGCCAGACTTTGTCTCATCTACTTTGGTCATATTGTTAGAAGAGACCATTCCCTGGAGAAGGATATCGTACTTGGTAAAATTGAGGGTCAGCACAAAAGGGGAAGACCCTCAACAAGATGGATGGACACAGTGGCTGCAATGATGGGCTTCAGCATAGCAAGCATTGTGAGAACGGTGCAGGACCAGGCGATATTTCATTCGGTTGCACATAGGGTCACTTTGAGTTGGAACTAACTCAAAAGCACTTAACACCACCACCAACTCCTCACTTATCAACTATCTCATTATCTGACATTGCATGTTTATGACAATAATAATAATAAAATCTACTACCCAACTATTTTATGCATTAATGACATACATCTGCAGTAATGAACATAAAGGTGCAAGGTAAGAGTAATGCTGGCTGTGATGGTTAAGGTTATGTATGTGTTAACCTGTTTGGGCCATGATTCTCAGTGGTTTGGCAGTTATGTAATGAGGTAATTTAGCATTTGTGTAATGATGTAGTCATCCTTCATATTCTCATAATGCCAGTTTTTGGATAATGACCTGGTCTTTGGAGCCAAACCAGGTCAATAAGTGAGGGATGGGTGTACATTTCTTTTCAGTATTAAGGAGTATTCATTAATATTTTGATGAAGTTTTTGTTTCTTTGAAAATAATAGTGTTCTGGGATAAGAGTTGATTTCATGCAATGCCCTGACTCTGGAATTACTCACTAAACAGGTATTTCAAAATTCAATAGTTGGGACATTTTTGGAGATCATCTAGTGATACTCTCTTTTATAGATGAGGAAACTGAGGACATGGAAGGAGATGAGCTCTGTCATCTGATGCCTTGTTCAGTTTCCATGACTTGACACCAGTAGAAAAAGAAAATCACAGAAAATGTTTTTCTTTTCTTCTTTTGACTCTAAGGTCACTGGAATAGTTAGTTTAACTTGATTGTAGAACTTACAATATTTATAAAACTGCATTAAATATCATATGGGATATTTTATTTAAATGCATATTTATCAGCACTGAAAAGGAAAAAAAAGTAAGCTGTGACAAGCTGATGTGAAAGTTATCATTTTAATATATTCAGTTTGACATATTTCCATAAAAGCAAGCTGTTCATAACTGCAGAGTTATTGCTCATGTCTCAATGTTGTGTGTCACTGAAATCTGCAGTTTCCAACTCAAGAATAAGAAGGGAGCTGATCATCATTAGGTGGTAATAATGCAGATCAAATTTGAAATTTTCTTCAGGGACAGGAGGAGAGGGTGGAGATGAGTACTTACTAATTCCAAAACGCCATGCACCTGTGTTTCCAATGATCTATTGCTTGCTCGCCAAAGGCATCAGACTTAGTCAATCTCCTTCAAACTAAATTGAAAACAACGTATATGTATTTGCAATGCTAATGCCAGAGACTATGACTCTTAAACTGTGTGCAAAAGCATTTAGGGAATTTCAACACTCGATGATATGTATAAGGAACCCTGGTGGCACAGTGGTTAAGTGCTAGGGTGCTAACCAGAAGGTAGGTGCTTCAAACCCACCAGGCTCTCTGCAGGAGAAAGATGTGGCAGTCTGTTTCCATAAAGATTTATAGCCTTGGAAACTCCATGGGTTGCTATGAGTTGGAATTCACTTGGTGGCAATGTCTTGGTTTTTGATGTGTGTGTGTGTGTGTGTGTGTGTGTTTCCTCCCTTGCTTTTCTTATATAAAATAGAGAGCGATTTATCTCAGGGCTTGCTAAAAAAAAAAAATCATTACCTAGGAAAAATTCCACCACTCATCTGTCAATTTGTCACAATGTGGTGGCTTGCATGTTGCTGTGAGGCTGGAGGCTATGCCACTGGTGTTTCAAATGCCAGCAGGGTCACTCATGAAGGACAGGTTTCAGTGGAGCTTCCAGACTAAGACAGACTCAGAAGAAGGAGCCATCCACTTCTCAAGGAATTGGCCACTGAAAACCTTACAAATAGCAATTAAACACCGTATGATATATTACTGGAAAACTTTATAAATAACCCTGAAACATTGTCTGCTATAGTTCCAGAAGATGATCCCCTCAGGTCAGAAGGCACTCAAAATACAACTGAGGAAGAGATGCCTCCTCAGATTAGAACCAACCTTAATGATGTGGATAGAGTAAAGCTTTCAGGACCTGCATTTGCTGATGTGGCATGACTCAAAATGAGAAGAAACAGCTACAAACATCCATTAATAATCAGAACATGAAATGTACGAAGTATGAATATAGGAAAATTGGATGTTGTAAAAAATGAAATGGAATGCATAAAAATCAATATCCTGGGCATGAGTGAGCTGAAATGGACTGGTTTTGTCCATTTTGGATTAGACAATCATATAATCTACTATGTTGAGAATGACAAATTGAAGAAGAATGGCATGGCATTCATCATCACAAAGAATGTTTCAAGATTGATTCTGAAGTACAGTGCTGTGATAGGATAATATCCACACACTTCCAAGGAAGACCAGTTAATACTACATATTTACGCACCAACCACCAAAGCCAAAGGTGAAGAAATTGAAGATTTTTACCAGCATCTGCAGTCTGAAATTGACCAAGCATGCAATCAAGATGTGTTAATTATCACTGGTGACTGGCATGCAAATATTGGAAACAGAAGAATCACCGGTAGTTGGGAAATATGGCCTTGGTGATAGAAATAACGCTGGAGATTGCATGATAGAATTTTGCAAGGTCAACAACTTATTCATTGCACATAGCTTTTTTCAACAACACAAATGGTAGCTATACACATGGACTTCACCAGATGGAGTACACAGGAATCAGACTGACTACATCTGTGGTAAGAGGCAATGGAGAAGCTCATTATCTTCAGCTGAAACAAGGCCAGGAGCTGACTGTGGAACAGACCATCAACTGCTCATATGCAAGTTCAAGTTGAAGTTGAAGAGAATTAAAACAACTCCACAAGAGCCCAAATATGACCTTGAATATATCCCTCCTGAGTTTAGAGACCATCTAAAGAATAGATTTAATGCATTGTACATGAATAACTGTAAACCAGAGGAATTGTGGGATGACATCAAGAACATCATCCATCAAAAAGCAAGAGGTCATTAAAAATACAAGAAAGGAAGAAAAGATCTATTGGAGGAAATTTTCTTTGGTGGTTACCAGGGGTGAGAGGGGAGGGGAGGGAACACTGTTAGATAGATAGAGATAAATATTGATTTGGGTGAAGAGAAGGGCAATGTACCAAATATGAGTGACCAATATGGCACCATTGAGGATGAGAAAGACATAGAGAGGTACATGGG
>NW_006921948.1:880939-882939 GCF_000298275.1 Orycteropus afer afer
CTTGAGAAGACAAAGTCAATTATTATAATGAAATGTGCAAAGACCTTGAGTTAGAAAACCAAAAGGAAAGAATATGCTCAGCATTTCTCAAGCTGAAAGAACCGAGGAAAAAATTTAAGCCTTGAGTTTCAATATTGAAAGAGTTTATGGGCAAAATATTGAAGGATGGAGGAAACATCAAAAGAAGATGGAAAGAATATACAGAGTCACTGAACCAAGAAGAATTGGTCGATGTTCACCCATTTCAGGAGGTGGCATATGATCAAGAACCAATGGCATTGAAGGAAGAAATCTAAGCTGCACTGAAGGAATTGGTGAAGAACAAGGCTCCAGGAATTGACATAATACCCATTGAGGTGTTTCAATAAACAGATGCCATGCTGGAGGCACCCTCACTCATTTATGCCAAGAGATTTGGAAGACAGCAACCTGGCCAACTGCCTGGAAGAGATCCATATTTGTGCCCGTTCCAAAGAAAGGTGATCCTGTAGCACGTGGAAATTATCAAACAATATCATTAAAATCATATGCAAGTAAATTTTGCTGAAGATAATTCAAAAACAGTTGCAGCAGTATATTGACAGAGAGCTTCCAGAAATGCAAGCTAGATTCAGAAGAGGATGTGGAGCGAGGGATGTCGTTGCTGATGTCAGATGGATCTTGGCTGAAAACAAAGAATACCAGAAAGATGTTTACTTCTGTTTTATTGACTATGCAAAAGCATTCAATTGTGTGGAACATAACAAATTATGGATAACATTGAGAAGAATGGAAATTCCAGAACACTTAATTGTGCTCATGAGGAATTTATACATAGACCAAGAGGCTGTCATTGGAACAGAACAAGGAGATACTGCATTCTTTAAAATTAGGAAAGGAGTGTATTAGGGTTGGATCCTTTCACCATACTTGTTCAATCTGTATACTGAACAAATAATCCAAGAAGCTGAACTATATGAAGAAGAGCATGACATCAGGATTGGAGGAAGACCCATTAACAACCTGCAATATGCAGGTGACAGAGCTTTGCTTGCTGTAAGTGAAGATGACTTGAAGCACTTACTGATAAAGATTGAATACTACAGTCTGCAGTCTGCATTGCACGTCAATATAAAGAAAATAAAAATCCTCACAACTGGACCAATAAATACTATCATGATAAATGGAGAAAAGATTAAAGGTGTCACAGATTTCATATTACTTTGTTCCACAATCAACATCAATGGAAGCAGCAGTCAAGACATCAGATGATGTATTGCACTGGCAAATCTTCTGCAAAAGACCTCTTTAAAGTGCTGAAGAGCAAGGATGTCTCTTTGAAGACTAAGGTGAGCCGAACCTAAGCCGTGGTATTTTCAGTCGTTTCATATGAATGTGACAGCTGGACAACAAATAAGGAAGACTGAAGAAGAGTTGATGCTTTTGAGTTGTAGTGTTGGTGAAGAATACCGAAAGTACTATGGACTGTCAAAAGAACAAATAAATCTGTCCTAATAGAAGTGCAGCTAGAATGCTCCTTGGAAGCGAGAATGGCCAGAGTTTGTTTGCCCTACTTTGGTCATGTTGTCAGAAAGGACCATTCCCTGGAGAGAGATATCATTCTTGGTAAAGTAGAGGGTCAACGAAGGGTGGGAAGGCCCTCAATGAGATGGATTGACACAGTGGCTGCAATGATGGATTCAGGTATAGCAAGGATTGTGAGGCTGGCATAGGATGAGGCAGTGTTTTGCTCTGTTGTACATGGTGTTGCTATGAGTCAGAGCCAACTTGACGACATCTAACAACAATGACAACAGGAAAAATTATTCATTTATAGGTATTTATAATGATGGCTCTGATTTTGAATAACCAGAGGGTGCTTTTGAAGAATATGGGAACATTTTCATTTCATTTTGTTTTGTTTTCTGAGTGCTGGTGAGGGTGTTACTAGCCTTCAGTGGAAAGGAGACACAAAAAAGGGTTGACTTCAAATATCCCACTGGACTTCTATGTAAGTGAAC
>NW_006921948.1:883710-888938 GCF_000298275.1 Orycteropus afer afer
TGCGGAGTGGCTGGTGGGTTTGAACCGCCAGCCTTCTGGTTAGCAGTCAAGTGCCTTAGCCACTATGCTACCAGAGCTCCTTGGCACTTGGGGTATATAATTAAACAAAACAGCCAGAAATTTATGCTCTCATTGTAGTGGGAGAAAAATAATAAGAGTAATAAGAGTTATGGAAAAGAAAAATATAAGAAATGAGTAGGGTAGGAGTAACAGGGAATGGCAAATTTGGGGAGGGGGTGAATATTACAATTTTAAATAAAGTTATCTTGGCAAGCTTTACTGAGAAGGTGACATTCATGCAAAGGCTTCAAGGAGGTGAGGGAGTGAGTCATGCAGATATTTGGGGGAAGAACATGCCAAGCAGAGATACCAGCCATAAGCCCCTGAGCAAGAGGCTGGGATGGCTTGGACAGAGTGAGCAGAGACAGAGAGTAGTTGAGGATCAAAGAGGTAATGCAGGGCCCAATTGTAGGACCTTATAGACTATTGGAAGAATTTTGGATGTTGTTTGAAAAGAAATGGGGTCATTAGAAGCTTTGAAACAGAGGAATTTCATGACCTGAAGGATCGAGTGGGCTTCTGTTGAGAATACACCATGGGATGGCGAGAGTGAAAGGAGAATCAGTTAGATTGTAGTTGCTGTATTCCAGGCGAGAATCACAGAAGTTATGGCCGTGGTACAGTGGTAGAGGTAATAAGTAGAAGTCACAATTTGGACAAAAATTGAATATAGAGACATCAGGGTTTGCTGATGTATTAGGTATGAGGTTTAAGAGAGAGAGAGAGAAATCAAGGACGGCACCACAGTTAAGGGCAGACTTGCCATTCCCAAGAAGGGATACTGTTGGTAGAATAGGTCTTTCTTTGAAGGAACAGGGATCAGGTGTTATCTTTTTGAACATGTTGAGTGTACGATATATTTTATACATCCAAATGGAATCTCAAAGAGGCATTTAGATAAATGAGTCTGGAGTAGATGACTTTCTGGGGATTTTAGGAGTAATCACAAAATATGAATGAGAAGGACAGTCTTGGAAGGAATTAAAAGCCAAAGAGTAAGTAGTTCTGGAAGTAAAGTAAAGAAAGTTATTTCCAGAAGGGAGTGATCAGCCCTATGAAATGCTGGCAATAGAGCCAGTAAAATGAGGAATGGGAATTGACCATTGGGTTTAACACTGTGGAGGTCATTTTTGAGCTTGGTAAGAGTAGGTCTGGTGGAGCGGTTGGGCAAAAGGAGTGATTCAAAGGAGAATGAGAGAAGATGAACTGGAGACAGTGAATTGAGGCACTTTTTTGAGGAATTTTGTTGTAAGGGGGAGTAGAGAAATAAAGCAGTAGTTTAAAGGAGATGATGTGGCATCGGGGGAAGTTTTGTATGGTTTGTTTTTTGAGGTGGGACATTTTAAGGCATGTTTCTATGTCAGTGGGGATGATCCAGTAGAAATGGAGAAAATACTGATGTAAAAGAGAGTGGAGACCAAAGGAGGAGTGAAGGTGCTTGAGAAGGTGTGTGGGGCAAGGGAGTTCAGAGTGTTTGCCTAGGCAAGGCTAGAATACTTGTCACAGCAGCCAAGTCAGGTAACAGCAAAACCTTTGGGAGTATTTTTAAGGGAAAATGGGAGAAGAGGGTTTGGAGACGATAACTATAGACAGTTCTTCAAGGAGGTAATAGAGGGCAACAGAAAAATGAGGTGGTAACTGTGGAAGGAGGTCTCTAGGTGGCACATATAGTCTGCACTGCACTGCACTGCTAACCTTAAAGGTTGGAGTTCAAACTAAAGCAGTGATACTGTGGATGGAAGCTCTGATGATCTGATTAAGATTGTAGCCCAGAAAACCCTTTGGAGCGGTTCAGGTTGGGTCAAGAGAAGGGTGTATCCAAAAGGAAAAAAAAAAATAGTAGCAAATGTGTACACTGATGGAAATAATCTTGCAGAAAGGGAAAGAATTATGATGCAAGAGATGAGGATAAATTCTGCTAGAACAGTCCTCTTGGGAGGCAGAGAGCTGATGGGATCTAGTGTTCAAGCAGAAGGTTTGGCATAGAGTGTTGACCCTGTGTTTATGGGAGGGAAGGTAGGGCACAGAAGTGCAGATGAAAAGCCGTATAACAAGCATACCGGTAAAGACTCTGTACTCTGGAAACCCCCTGCTGGGGTTTTTGACTCCTGGCTCCATAACTTACTAGCTGTGTGGTCTTAGATAGATGATATACTCTCTGTGCCTCTGTTGCTTCGCCTCAAAATGTGGATACTAATTGTTCCTACCTTGGAGGTTGTTGTGAGTTAATGCACACACATTTAATATACATAAAGTTAATGAGTTGATATACATAATATATGCATTAAGGGCCCCAATCAGCATCTGATGGGTAGCAAACACCTTAGATGTGTTTGTTATTTTTATTAAATTATGCATGTCAGTTTATTATCCATGGATTTTATTCAGCAGAGTGAAACAATAGTTTAGAAATACTAATTATAAATAGGGACCTTTGGGACCAATGAGGATGAGAACCACAGATATGTTCTCACCAGCAGTGGGGACAGTCAGCCATTTCAGGTGAAGTAATTGGAGATTTTCTATCAGCTGCAGGTCAGGTGATCTCCTTAACTGGGATCAGTTTAGCATCCAGAAAGGGTAGAGGGGTAGGCCAAGATGGGTGGAACCATTTATATGCCAATTCCACATTATAATCAGTGTTTAAAAAGCATGTTCTCTCAGAAGACTCAATTGCAAGTACATCTAGTCAAAGTGCCGTATGCCCTCCTTGGTGGCCACATTCTCCTGTTGTGGCATTTAAGAAAGGGCTTCAACTAGATGGGTGTACTAGTGTAGTGGGGGGATTAGAGGCAGGCAAGCCTTGGGATTTATTCTGAGTTTTGCCATTTGTTGCATGGTCTTGGACAAGTCATTGAAACCTAAGCCTCAGTTTCTTAACAGCTCAGTTTCATACTGCCTACCTCTCAGGATTGTTATGGAGAATTAAGGATGTGCTAGAGCTTCTGGGTCAATGGGGATGGGGGTGGCGGCACGTAGGTAATCTGATAGGTCTCCTGTATATACCCTCTGTCTTCTCTACTTCCCCTTTAAGTATCTTCTCTTATTTCTCTCTTCCTCTCCCATCCCTAGTGGTTGTCTTTGTCTTTCTCCTCCTTTGGTTTTCCATTTAGACCTCACACTGACTGATTGGGGCTATTTTAGGCATTGTTTAAATCCCTCAGGATTAAAGAGGTTGCATTGGGCTGCTTAAAATAGCTTTATATGAGTTAAAGCTGCTGTTTATTTTGAAAACATAGATTTTTCTTCTGTGGTCATATGAACTCTTAGGTTATACATTGTGTGACAGTGAAATCAGTTTTGTGTCAAAGACTAAAGTAATCTACCCTCAGTCCACTGTTCACAGAATGCCCTCTAAAGGCTTTTGATGAGTTACTTTTACCTTCACCTACAGAGATGAAAAATTGAAAAATAGCTCCCTATACCACTAAGTGGATGGTGAAATCATTTTAATAATTGCAATATACCTCAAGAGGAAAAAATAAAAAAAAATGTGTCTATGTAGAAGTCACCCAATTGCTCCCAAGGTTTATTTTGTTTTTAAATAACCCTGTTCAAAATCCTATCTCCTGAGACACAAAGATTGAAACGAAAGCAAAGCCCTGCCATTAAAGACAGGAGGTTTATATTTCAGATGTACGAAGAGTCCCCATGTAATCAGTGGAAACACATAACTGAGATTAGTATTTTCAATATCAGTAGAATTTTGGGAATGGCAGCACAAGAGCTTGTGTTGGGTTTTGGGTACTAAAAGTAATGTGCTACACATATGAAGTAGTATTCTAAAGCGATCCTATAATTGTTTGCTTCAGTTTGAGTATATAACCAAAAATAACATGCCTTCAATTTTTTTCTGTAAAGAAATCTTATCAAATCAGTAAAGCCCAAAGCAAAGAGTGGCATGCTGAATACTTTATGCTGCCTGTCCAGTTACCCCTTCCTGTAAGTTAATGGAAGGTGTTTTTGTAGGAATGGACCCAGTTACCTCTTACCCATGGTACTCGTATGTTTGGCTGACAAACAGATACTGAGACCACTGACAGTCAGGATAAACTACTTCAAACTAGCCCAGGTCAGCCTTTTGAGAGATGTAGCTGTGGTACTAAAAGTATGGTACTGAAACAAACTGATTTAGGATAAAATAGCAGAATTGATGTGCCATGACTGTGGAAATAGGAGGAGAAGACGTAAATCAAATAATCCATAAGAAGGGGTGCTGGTACCCATGGTAGCACTTAGTGAGGTCATAGTGGTGGTGGAGGGAACTCTGCTGGTGCACTGGTTAAAGCATTGGGCTGCTAACCAAAAGGTTGGTGGTTCAAACCCACTAGCCACTCCATGGAAGAAAGTTGAGGTAGTCTGCTTTTGTAAAGATTTACAGCCTTAGAAACTCCATGGGGCAGTTCTACTCTGTCCTCTAGGGTCGCTATGAGTCAGAATCACCTTGATGGCAGTGGGCTTGGTTTTTGGCTGGTGGTGTTAGAGTGTTGGCTTGAAATGATGTGTTGTGTACAATTAAAGGGGCTAATCCCCACTCCTTGGAAGGAAGATTGGGCAATCTACTCTTTAGGGATACTGCCTGGGAAACCCAAGAAGGGGTCGCTATGAGTTGAATCGGCTTGACGGGAGTGAGTTTTTGTTTTGTTTTGTTTTGTTTTAATCCTCAGAACAACTGGTTCCTGTGCCTCATTCACTCATTAACTATCTTGTTGTTGTTGTTGTTCAGTGCCATCGAGTTGTCTCCAACTCATATCAACCCTATGCGTAGCACAATGAAACACCGCCCAGTCCTGCACCACCTCCACAATTCTTACTATACTTGGCCCATTGCAGCAGCCACTGTGTTAATCCGTCTCACTGAGGGCCTTCCCTTCTTTTGTCGACCTTCTACCTTACCAAGCATGATATCCTTCTCCAGGCAATGGTTCCTTCTGGTGACTGTTCCAGTCACCAGTGATAATTAACACATCTTGATTGCATGTTCAGTCAATTTCAGACTGCAGAAGTTGAGAAAAATCTTCAGTTTTGTCACCTTTGGCTTTGGTGGTTGATGCATAAATTTGAATAATAGTTATATTAACTGGTCTTCCTTGTAGGCGTATGGATATTATCCTTTCACTGACAGCCCTGTACTTCAGGACAGATCTTGAAACATCCTTTGTGATGAT
>NW_006921948.1:889673-895925 GCF_000298275.1 Orycteropus afer afer
GGGATCGGGCAGTGTTTCGTTCTGCTGTGCATGGGGTCGCTATGAGTCGGAAACAACTCGACGGCACTTAACAACAACAACAACAACATGGGGCAATGTACTTACGTAGTGATACTGCCTCGGAAACCCAAGGAGGGGTCGCTATGAGTCGGGGATGACTTGACAGCACATAAAAACAACAACAACAACAGCAGCATAGTAGATCATATGGTTGTCTGATTCAAAATGGCCAAAACCGGTCCATTTCAGCTCAGTAATGCCAAGAATATCAATCTTTATGCATTCTGTTTCTTTTTTGACAATTTCCAATTTTCGTAGATTCATACCTCGTACATTCCATTGCTGCTACTTCCTTTGGCATTGATTGTAGAACCAAGCAACGTGAAGTCTTTGACAACTTCAATCTTTAATTTCGATTATTAATGGATGTTTGCAGCTGTTTCTCTTCAATTTGAGTCATGCCACGTCTGCAAATGGAAGTCTCAAAAGCTTTACCTTGTCCATATCATTGAGGCTGGATCTACTCTGATGATGCAGCTCTTTCCCAGTCATGTTTTGAGAGCGTTCTGACCTAAGGGGCTTGTCCTCCTTCACTGCATCAGACAATGTTTCTGGGCTATTCATAAAATTGTGCAGTAATGTATCAGTGTTTCTCTGCTATTCATAAGGTTTTCCCTGGCCAATTCTTTGAGAAGTGGATGGCCTCTTCCTTCCTCCTAGTCTGTTTTGGTCTATAAGCTGTGTTGAAACCTGTGCACCATGTGCAACTCTGCTGGCTTTTGGAATACCAGTGGCACAGCCTCAAGCCTCACAGCAACTCACAAGCCACCACAGTGTGACAAACTGACAGACAAGTTTGTCTCCGTTAGCTGTTCAAAATCTCTTCACCCTCCCTTTACCTGGATCCTGCCACTTTGTCTTCCTCGGTGTTCCCCTCCCTTTCCTGCCTCTGAGGTGTGGCCTGTCTCTCTCCCCTTACCTGGATCCTTCAGCTTTTATCTTGGAGATCTTAAGTTATTTACTTAAATTTTCTGAGACTCAATTTCCTTGTCAAAAAAGAAATGGAATGCATAATAATTTCTCCAGAGCCCAAATCAGGGATTTTTGAGAGGACTACATGAGATTGTGTATCTGGAGGTACTTTGCAAACTTTAAGTTGCTACATAAATGTGAGGCATTATTATGTGGAGTTACTAATTTTTGAACAGAGAACCAGTATTTACACTAGGTATATTTATTGCCTTTGAGAGATCTTTGCCATGGCTTAATGATGAATTGTCAACATACATATGCATAACACTGAGGCTGGTGTCCTCTTTTATGTGTCCTTCTTGTAGCTGGGTTCCATGGAATGTTGCCTTTTCTCACATCCCCCCTTGAAATACCTGAAGTGTGACACAGGCATTATTGCCAGCTATGTTGCTTTACACACTTTACACAACATTATCAGAATAAATGCTCTGGTGGGGTAGTGCCTAAGGCATTTGACTGCTAACTAGAAGGCTGGCAGTTCAAACCCACCAGCCACTCCTCAGAAGGAAGGTTGGGCAATCTGCTTCTGTAGTGATACTGCCTCAGAAACGCAAGGAGGGGTCACTATGAGTTGGATCCTACTAGATGGCAGTGAGTTTGATTTTTATTTTGGTTTAACATATAAAAATATTAATATTCAATTAGAATTTGAAATAACTGTTCTATGACCCCAAAATTCCATTCAGTGGCTAAAGATATTGTGCCTTGGATCATTTCCCCAAGATTTTCAGTTGTCAAATGACTCCCTGTTGTTTTAGGATTTACAGGTAAGTATCTGCTGTTGAGAGTCTAGCTTCAAGTTAGTGTTTGGTGCTCTAGAATACAGTGATATATGCCATTCACAGCTCATAGCCTTCCAGGGAGGGAAAAAGATACATTGCTCCTTCCATTCTTCTTTCTTCTGCATAATACCACCTTCTCTTCACTTTACATGTTTTCACTGCCTGGTTTGATAGTCGCTTCTGGCCTTCATTGGGAGTGTCCAGATGAACATTCAAACCTTACATGACCTCTCTTTCTCAAATCTAAATATATATAATTACAGATCATGGTTTTGCTTGATTTTTTTCAACTTGTCTTGGTGTTATATGTACTTCTGCTTGTGGTCATGTGTAAGATTGGGTCACAATTGATACAGTTTTCTATCAATTATCAAGCCCATCTTTAGAACACGAAGCTATTTCAGATCCAATACAGAGCATATTTTTGCCTATGGGGCCTGTTAAAATTAACCTTCCTCAGCTATTCAAGTGAGTGGGACACAGCGCTCTTTTAATTGGACCAGATGTTCTGAAGTAGCAATAAAGGTTCTAGCTAAACAGAATGATTTAGATGACAAAAGAATTCTGAGTGTCTCCATTGCCAACTCAATTAAAAGATGCTAAATTTCTATTTGTGAAAAGTTTGTCAGCTGCACAAAAGAATGATTGCAATGCTATGACAAATCAAAAGATGCTTTTGGCCAGAATTATATGTGCACCGTACACAGACATATGCTTGTCTGTGTTAGACTGTAGAAAGCCTCAAATTGTAAGTCATGAAAATGACATGGTGAGACTTAAAAGCTTTTCCTGAGCTTGTAACTGTTCTGAAAACAGAGGTGCTTCTCTTTTCTCTAGCAAGTTTTTATTCCTCACCTCAGTCAACATGTCACATGATGAGGGCTGTGCATTTTGAAAAGCTTAACTACAGCAATTAGTCTCAGATTTGAAACAAAGGCTCTTAAGATGGGCATTGGGGAACCTCACCTCACCAAGATGCTGGTGGTGCTGGCATAGGCTTGCTGATCATTGACAACTATTGACTGCCTATCTGAGAGAAGCGTGATTAATGCAATTTGTCAAGTCACATGTAATCTACAGTGGAAGTCCTAAACGCAAAATGAAAATAAGGAAGTTCACGTGGATGTGGCTGCTAGACTTTTCAAAAATTAAAAAAAAAAATTATTTGGACAAGTCTGGGAAACATAAACATTAAAGAAGAGGAAATACCCCTCATCAGTTCTCCTTCACAGTTGTCATTGTGTTGAATGGTAACTGATTTAGTCAGTTTAATATTTTGTTCTTGTCTGTGTTTTCCTAATTCCAGGGTCTTGGCAGCATCTATGCCCATTGTAGTCTTTATTTTGCTCAGGTAGCCACACAGACATTATGCTTGTGTAGCCTCCTATTCAGATATCTTAAAAGTGATTAATGCAGTCATCATATATGAGAAAATGTAATGCATTTTCTATGTATAGATGAAGTTTGAACAGTAATTAGCAACATGTTGCAAAGTTAAGGTTTTTCATGACACTACAATCTATATTTCTATTAACAATATGGGCACATATGCTGTTTCTTCATCCAATCAACAGGATTTATGATTCAAAGGTAGACATCCAGCTTCATCTTCTGGGATGCATTCATAATCTAAGTGATTGACAACAGACAAATGAATAGCCTTTTCAAAAGTTCATTTGTGGTCATTATAGCTAACATTTACACAGCACTTTAGAAGATACATTTGCATAGCACCTTAGAAGGCTATGTTACATATGCTGCCTTATTGTGCTGTCATAATACTGCTGGGAAGGATAAATCGTGGATATTATCATAGCCTTTGTAAAAAGGGTATACCAAGTCCTGCATTATTTCCATTTTCCCTGACTTCTATGAATTCAGTTATGGTAGAATCAGTATCCGTAGATGTTCTTGAAAACTCAAGATTATAAACACTGGGAATCCTAAATGGTCTATAAAGTATTTAGTTATCCCTTAAGACATAGAAAGCAGTTGTTTAAAGCTGCATAATGTTTCTAGCATGGGAGCTCTGGTGGTGTAGTGCTCAAGGCATTTGACTGCTACCCAGAAGGCTGATGGTTCAAACCCACCAGTCACTACTCAGAAGGAAGGATAGGCAATCCACTTCTGTAATGATACTGCCTTGGAAACCCAAGGAGGGGTTGCTATGAGTTGAGTTTGACTCGATGGCAGTGAGTTTGGTTTGGTTTAACGTTTTTAGCTACACTATTATTGACGCTCTCATCATCATAGGCTGAGCCAAAATGCTGACCACTGGAAATATGGATAATAGCCTGCTGTGACCTGGAATTTCAGCCTCCAAGAAGTCAGCTACCATGGTTCTGTTCATCTCTTTCAGTTGCTATTTACTGTCCAAGACGGTGGTTGCAGGGTGAGCTGAAAATTAGAAGATCCAATGTAACCATTTTCTACACGTATGTCATTGTCTGCCCTGCCTATTTTCCAACAGTTGAGTTATATGTGTCTTAATGGTCAGTTTTAAAATAATAGATATTTCTGTTACAAAATCATCCAGAACCCAACTATTAAAAACTATTTTTTAAATGATGATTTTTCATTCTCAGAGTTGTCTTTATGTTGCATATGTTTACATAGTTTGGGATTCTCTTTTTTTCTGGCTTTGCATTATATTGTGCACATTTCTCAATGTCATTACAACTATTCAAGCTTATATATCAAATATAACCAGTTAGAAAATACAATATACAATATTCCATTAATAAGAGCTATAAAAATACAAAACACATAAAATGTAATCGAAAATAAAGTATACAGTACATTCTTGGAAAAGCACAGAACTTTATCATGAGACATCAAAGAAGCTTGAATAAATGGATAGGGATACCATCAGTCAGGGTACAAGGAAGAAACATAAGACAGAGTCACCTGGGATTTTTGAAGATAATTCAATCAAAGGACTATTCAGATCTCTGTGTAGGGTTAAGGGAAGAAGAAATGAGTGTTGAGGTACCCAGGGAGTAGCAATAGTTGGAATCCCTTATCACCTCTAGACCTGAAAGGCAAACACTGAGAACAGTTTTATCAGAACATGCAAAGAATGGGAGCTGAGGAAGAAGGGATGTGGTCATGGAAAGGAAGAATTAAACAACTGACTGAAATAGGGCACTGAAGCAGGGGGGAGCTGGGAAGAAAAGTACCTTGATACTCTCTCTGCCGTGTGTGTGTGTGTGTGTGTGTGTGTGTGCTGGAGTTCTTTCCCACTGCTGAACTCAACCAGAAGCCAGAGAGACAGACAGCCTGAACAATACAGTCTCCGTAGCTCTGTAGGCAGAGAGCTGTGCAGAAATAGATAAAGGATGGTTGACAGAAACAGGGATTAAGAGAGAGTGGTAAAGACCAAATATTTTAAAGATGTCAGCTCTCTACTGATGTCCTTTAGAAATGTAACACTATCTCAATCAAAGTATCAGTATTTTGTTGATAAGGGGAAGAATTTAACAAATTGTTTCTAAAGTTTGCTACTAAGGAATAACACTATCCAAGAAAATATTAGGGGAGTGAAGAACAAATGGTATTGAGAGAGGATAGCAACAACAACAATAGATAATAAAGGGTTGTTGTTATGTGCCCTCGAGTCAGACCCGACTCATAGTGACACCTCCTTGGGTTTCCAAGGCAGTATCACTACAGAAGTAGATTGCCCAACCTTCCTTCTGAGGAGTGGCTGGTGGGTTTGAACCGCCAGCCTTCTAGTTAGCAATCAAATGCCTTAGACACTAAGCCACCAGAGGTTGGAAAAAAGACCCCAGATTCAAACAGGTTCAATAGAGGGACTTTTTATTAAGCCTTGGAGAGGACAAAGACCAAAAAAAAGACAGTCATCCAGGATGAGGGAAGCCATCAGCATGTACACAGTACAGAAAGCTGAATGGAATCTGCTGAGTCATGGCCATGAGGCCAATTATACATGGTTGAAAAAAACAGAGCCTCATGATTGATGGTAGATTGATTCATCACTGTTGCAGGCGGAACTACAGAAAAAAGGGAAAAGACCGTGATGGGGAACTGAAGATAGAAAAGGGTTACAGGATTGGTTCTGGGCCTTGACTCCCTGGCTAGTGGTGGTCCGAATAGGCTGTGACTCATGACCATACAGCTTGAGTCTTAGCCACAAGGTGGCTTCCAAAAAATATCAAGAATCCAACCTTCATTTAAATAAAAAAGGAGGGAGTTCCGGCAAGATGGCAGACTAGGCAGAAGGACTGCACAGACCCTCTTCAACAAAGAAAAGGGAAACCAACTAACACAGACACAGAAGATAATTTTGGACCCCTGAGCCTTGAAGGGAAGGATACAAAAGTGGACTAAACCCCAACTAGCAGAAGAATTTGCGTGAAAATACCAAAAAAGGAGACACACGGAGCTGCAGTCTGGACAGCACTCTTGCATATTCCTG
>NW_006921948.1:899720-904482 GCF_000298275.1 Orycteropus afer afer
AATCTAATAAATAAAAGACCTAATTTCCACCAGAAAAGTAATAAATTTTGTTTAAAATCTTAAAAAAAAAAATAAATAAAACAGGAGCTCACTCAGGCAGATTCCCTAGTTCTTTGTGTGAGCATCATCTGCTTTCAGCCACGGTCTTCCTGAGTGCAGATTGTCTGTGGTCGCACTGCCATTGAATCCACTCCAACTCACAGCAACCCCGATGGGTGTCTGAGGCTGTAAATCTTTATGGAAGTAGGTTGCCCCATCTTCCTTCTGTGGAGCAGCTGGTGAATTTGAACCACCGACCTTCTGGTTAGCAGCCAAATACCTTAACCACTGTGCCACCAGAGCTACATATATATTGTTGTTGTGTGCTATCAAGTCATTTTCCAACTGTACGTGAGCAGATTGCCAGGGCTTTCCCCTGTGGAACCGCTGGGTGGGTTTGAACCACCAGACTTTCAGTCAGCAGAGAAGCACTTAACCATTGCACCAGCAGGGCTCCTATATATCAAATACGTATATATGTGTGTCTGTATGTGTGTGTATTCATATATATGGCGAATATATGGTGTATATGCATATATATATATACACATATCATGCTAAAGAATATTTTATGTTATTTTAAAGACTATAAAAATATACAGTTGGTATATATAGAGATGTACACACATATGTATAAAAACAATAAAAACATAAAAACATAAAAAACATACATAAAAACAATAAAGAGCAGTAGAAGAAATGAGGCAGTAGGGGTGGATGATCACTTGATTATTAGCAGAGGCTGTTGTTAGGTAGCATTGTGTGTGGCTTTCATTTTCTTCCTTGTGCTTTTCTATATTATCCAAATGACTTAAAAATGAATATGTATTACCTTTGTTATGATAGAAAACACAATAACTTTTTTTTCTTGTAAAATCCTTTTCATTTGTATATCAACACAAATTATCTAATTGCTCATTTTTCTGTAGGACATTTAAGATGATTCCAGCACTTTGCTATCATAAACAGTATCCTTTTACAAAGAAAGGTTGAGATTACATGCATTTGCCCAACATCCTCCCAGTTAAAGGAATCCCTGTACAATTAATAAACTGAGTTTTCTTCTTCTGTGACAACATAATCTAGGATAATGATTCCTAACTACGACCATATGTTTGAATCGCTTGGACACCTTCTTTAAAGAAAAGTAACATTGCCCAGGGTCCAACGCTGACCAATTGAATCAGAAATCTGGGGGTTGAGTCCTGGACATTGTCTCTTTCAAAAGTTGCCCAGAGGATTTCATTATGCAGTTTGGGTGAGAACCCAGCTGTAGGCTTACAACTAGAACAGAACTGAACATCTTCTAAACTGTAAAGCAGTATTCATGCTGAAAACAATATGATTCCCCAACCACAGATGTCACTAGTCAAATTACCTAGAAGACAGCCATTGATGCCAGGACAATTGCCTGCTCATGAAGCAGAACAGAGAATTTGAGGAGGTACCTAACTTTAGAAAAGAGCCCTGGTTATGTGGCTCAGTAAGTGATCAGTGGTGAACCCAAAGGTCAGCAGTGTGAACCCACCAGAACCTCCGCAAGAGAAAAACCCTGGCATTCTGCTCCAGTAAAGAACACAGCCTAGGCAATGAGGCTCTATGGCTTAGCCTATGAGACAGTTCTACTCTACCCTACTGGGCCGTTATAAGTCGGAATTGACTTCACTGTGCACATAGCAACCATAACCGCTACCTAAATTTATGGAGACAGGTTAAGGATCAGAGCTTCAAAATAATTATGGAATTTCCAAAATGACCCAATGTGTTAGGATAAGCCTGAATGATAAGTGTTGATTGAATAGTGATTTAATAAAGTCCTCCCTCTTTTCATTAAAAAAAAAATCCCATTGATTTTGGTCCAGAAAATTTGAGTAAAGGTAAGCTGTGTTTCAGGGTTTCTGGCTCCAACTTCATAACTAACAAATTTATTTTGAAGAACCAAGGGCAGGTTAGGGCCATCAGTAGCCAAATAATTGAGTCCCTTGAAGATTTGGGAAGACAAAAGGCTCACATTCCCATTAGAACCACTTTATAATTCCCCAAACCCAGCCCAACCCAACCCAACCCAACCAAACCATTTGCTGCAGAGTTGATTCTGACTCATGGCAACCCAGTGTGTGTCAGAGTCAAACTGCCCTCCCAAGGTCAATGGCTGTGACCTTCTGGACACCTCGAAGCCTTTCTTCTAAGGTGCCTCTGGGTGGGTACAAACTGCCACCCTTTCATATAGTAGAGGAGCACAAATGGTTAGCATCACCCAGAGACTGCTTTATAATCAATGCCCAGGGCATCTGAAATCGGTCTAACTTGCATTCCCCTTTCCAGGATCTTTTGATCTTTGTGGGACATTGTTGATAGTTGCATGTCTCACAAAGCCCTGGAAGAGCTCAGGGCATGTACTCTTAATCCCACTGATATAATTTCTATAAAATGGATAATTTTGGGGGGCAGAAATAAGATCATAAATATGAAATGGTATATTTATTTCTCCCTTTGGCTTAGACTCACACACAAGAATTCCCATAGCTGACTACAGTTAACACACTCAGTTTTCAACTGAAAAATTTGGGAATAATTACCTATCCTCAATTTGAATTGGTAGACCTCTGAGGACTTCACTGACACTATTTTTGTTCTTTCTGTATTGCTCTCTCACAAGTATTAATAGTTTGTGTGTCTATACGCAGCTTCTATTCTTATAACTGGCCTCAACATACCTATTTAACCTCATTTCTCTAGAGAAATGCTTTCATGTTGTAGGAAAAAAAATGGAATTTGAAAGTCCACAGACCTGGGATTGAAAACCAGCTCAATCTCTTGGCTGTGTAAATTTAGGTGAATGATTCAAACTCTGTGAGCCTCAGCCCTCTCACTTGTGTAATGGGAATGATACATAGTACCTGACTCTTGGGTTGTCATGAGTTTTTTTTTTTTTTTTTTTTTTTTCTTCTTATATATCACTGGTTCTGTTGTCATGAGTTTTTAAATAAAATTTTGTATATAAAGCACTGCATACAGTACCTGGCATATAGAAAGCACTCGAAAAGTGTTAAATTCCTGCTTAATTCTATTATTCAAATATGGTCAGAGAGATTTTTCTGGAGAAAGCGACATAGTCCAATGGGAATAAGGTATTATGGATAGAATGATTACCTGGATGGCTCTCAACTCACCCCTCTGCATAGAGCAGGCCTCCTTAACTATGAACTGGCCTTTGCCATAATTAGGATCATGTTTTTGTGTTGCTCTCTAATTTGTTTCCTCTATAAATAAGTGACAAGTTTTCCAAGTTTGAGTACGAGTTCCTTAAAAGTAGAGGTAGTCCTTTCTTTTTAGTATCCCCCGATTTCTAGGAGCTTTGTTGTTGTTTCTGTTAGGTGCTGTCAATCAGCTCTGACTCACAGTGACCCCATGGACAACAGGACGAAACCCTACCTGGTCCTGCCCCATCCTCACAATCCTTGCTGTGCTTGAGCCCTTTGTTGCATTCACTGTGTCAGTCCATCTTGTTGAGGGCCTTCCCCTCCTTCACTGATCCTCCACTTTTCCAAGCATGATGTCCTTCTCCAGGGAATGGTCCCTTCTGACAAAAGGACCAAAGTAGGTGAGAGGAAGTCTGGCCATTCTTGCTTCCAAGGACAGATTTGTTCATTCTTCTGGCAGTCCATGGTATTTTCAGCATTTTTCGCCAATACCACAATTCAAAGGCATCAACTCTTCTGTCTTCCTTATTTGTTGTCCAGCTTTCACATGCAAATGAGGTGATTGAAAATACCATGGCTTAGGTTAGGCACACTATAGTCTTCAAAGTCATGTCTTTGCTGCTTAACACTTTAAAGAGGTCCCTTGCAGCAATTTGCCCAGTGCAATGCTACGTCTGATTTCCTGACTGCTGCTTCCATGGATGTTGATTATGGATCCAAGTAAAATGAAATCCCTGACAACTTCAATCTTTTCTCCATTTATTGATATGTTCATTGGTCCAGTTGTAAGGATTTTTGTTGTCTTTACATTGAGGTGTAATCTGTACCCAACACTGTAGTCTTTGATTTTCACCAGTAAGTACTTCAAGTCATCTTCATTTTCAGCAAGCAAGGTTGTATCATCTGTATATAGCAGGTTGTGAAGGAGTCTTCCTCCAATTCTGATGCCACATTCTGTTGGATCACCTTTCTTTGGAATGGGCACAAATATTGATCTCTTCCAGTCAGTTGACCAGGTACCTGTCTTCCAAATTTCTTGGCATAAACAAGTAAGTACCTCCAGCACTGCATCTGTTTGTTGAAATATCTCAATGGGTATTTCGTCAATTCCTGGAGCCTTGCTTTTGGCCAGTTCCTTCAGTTTAGCTTGGACTTCTTCCTCCAGTACCTTTGGTTCTTAATCATAGCATATCTCTTGGAATAACAATAGCACTCAATAAATGTATACTGAATACTTGTCTACATGGAAGCACGTAGAACAATAGAGCTGGTAGAGGATTTTTCAAATTAACTTGTACAGTAGGTTCATTTTACAAATGGAGAAACTGAAGCTCAGAGATATCACACACTTTGCTCAGTGTTGCACAGCTAGAAGTAGCAAAGCCAGCATTTAAACTTTTTTTTTTTAATTTAATTGTGCTTTGGGTGCAAATTTGCATAGCAAGCTTGTTTTGCATTCAGCAGTTCATGCACATTTGGTTTCATGGCCCTGATTGCCATCCCCAGCCATAAAAAACCTC
>NW_006921948.1:904749-907109 GCF_000298275.1 Orycteropus afer afer
CTCTATCCAGAATCTCCAAGTTTGGTCCTTTTCCAAGCAGTTGGCATTGGTATCCAGGCACCATCTAGTTCTTCTGGTCTTGGGTTGTGGAGGCTGAGGTTTTTGTGGTCCATCTTCTCTTTGGACTAAGTCATTCCAGATAACTTGGATCTTCTTCATTCTTCTTTGCTCTAGCTGAGAGGAGACAAATAGTTGCATCTTAGATGGCTGCTGGAAAGCTTTTAAGACCCCCGTTGCTACTCACCAAAGTAGGTTGTAGAATGAAACTTTTATGAACTATGTGTGCCAATTGAGCATGATGGTGATTCTCTCTCATGCCAGCATTTAAACTTAGTACCCCATTCCAGTGCTCCTTTTCACCATAGAACATTTCTTCCTTAACATGATGCATTCAATGAATTTGAGATCATAGATTAGCATCCCATGCTATATTTTGGAGACAAATCTTGTGTTGGTAAAATCATGTAGATCAGTGGTTCTTCCGCATTAGCTTGCATTCAGAATCACCCACAAGACTTGTTGAAACCCCAAATGTATGGCCCTCCTGCAGTTTCTGATTCAGTAGGTTTTGGTATGGTCTGAGATTATGTATTTCTAGCAAATCTTGAGGTGATATTGATGCCTCTGGTCTAGAGACTACATTTTGAGAAAATGTGTCCTGAAGTCATTATGGATTCTTTTGTTCTCTTTTTTCTTAAAACCAGTGTCAGTCCAAGGGGGGATTATATAATCTGCACTGATACAATGTCCAAAGAACACGACAGTGCATGGAGACCACCTTACTCCAAGATCATTTTTTCTTTTGCTGAAAAAGACTATTATGAAGCACCTAATATGTACATGCTGCTGTAGAGGACCCTAAGGTGCATATAATCCATTGCTTGTCCTCAAGGTGGCCCTGTGTCCTCAAACAGGAAAGAGAGGTAATTTCTAGGAGGGGTGGTGACTGAGCTGTGATGTCAGATGTAGTGGGATTGAGGCAGCCACAATGCAATTGGAGATGTGCTCCAGAATTAATATATTAACCACGGCCTGTTAATACCCTACACATATCTAAAAACTTTAAGAACATATAAGTAACTTCTGAAATGCTAAATATTATTTTTAATATAATTCTGTGCTGCAATAGAACATCTGGGATATTTTTTCTAATTTATTTTTCATCTGAGCTATTATTAATTACAATGGTGTTTTAAGCCTGAGGAAATAATTAACAAGCTTTCTAAGTGGGAAAAGAAATTCTATATGCTCGAATTTCTGCCAATTCATTTGGCAGAAATGGAACTAATTCCAAACATGGGGAACCCGATGACTAATACACAAAGCAAGTTAATGATTTCAGCCAGGTTTCTTTTTGACTCTGTTTCAGCCATTCGTAGCTGGGGTCTTTGGAAATCTAGGGTTGTATGTATGAGCATTTGGGACTCCTGAACTCCATGAAACCATATGCGTAAATGTCTGGGTACAAATTCTCTCATTCTCTCTCTCTTTTTCAATGGGGAAGAGGGTCTATAGTTTTCATAGGCTCTTCAAAGGAGTTGCCAACTTTCCTATTGGGATTTATTATTATTGTTGTCAGTTATTAAGTCTGCCCCTGATTCATGGCAACTCCACACAAACTGGAGTTATACTGTTGTGACTCATAGGGTTTTCATTGGCTGATTTTAGGAATTAGATTGCCAGGCCTTTCTTTCTAGTCTGGGTTAGTCTGAAAGCTATGCTAGAGCCTGTTCAGCATCATAGCAACATGCAAGCCTCCACTGACAGAGCGGTGGCTGCACATGAGATGGATTGGCCAGAACTGAACCTGGGTCTCCTGCATGGAAAGTGAGAACAATCTATTGGGATGTTGTTGTTGTCGATAGGTGCCATTGAGTCGGATCCAACTCATAGTGACTCTGTATACAACAGAAAGAAACATTACCTGCTCCTACCTCGTCCTCAAAATTGTTGCTAACCTTGAGCCCATTGTTGCAGCCACTGTGTCAAGCCATCTCTTTGAGGGTCTTCTTTTTTGCTGACCCTCTACTTTTACCAAGCATGATGTCCTTCTCCCTCCTGATATCATGTCCAAGGTACGGGAAACAAAGTCTTGCCATCCTTGTTTCTAAGGAGTGTTCTGGCTGTAGTTCCAAGAGAGATTTGTTCATTCTTCTGGCAGTCCATGGTATATCCGCTATGCTTCACCAACACCACAGTTCAAATGCATCAATTATTTAATCAACCTTATTCATTGTCAAGCTTTCACATACATATGAGGTTACTGAAAATACCATGGCTTGGGTCAGCCACAAACTTAGCCTTCAAAGTGGCATCTTTGCTCTCTTTTATTTATTTATTTATTTTGGGAAGATTCTTTG
>NW_006921948.1:907209-911849 GCF_000298275.1 Orycteropus afer afer
TTCATAGGATTCTCAAAGGAGTTAACAACTTTCCTATTGGGATTTGTTGTTACAGTTTTCAGTTATTGAGTTTTCGTTTGTTGTTATTATTGTCAGTTATTTAAAGAGGTCTTTATTGGAATACCAGGAGGAAAAAAAAATCCTAACCCAATAACTCAGGCTTTCCTTCTGTCTTTGCATCCCACCTGTCCTCATCATATCATCTTTTGTTACTATTTTCATGGGAGAGAACAAGGAGCAATAGGAGAGAGAAAATCATTCCAGAAGGTAACCAGCTGCACCCTCTGTTATGTTGGTTGCTTATCTATCACATGTGCTCACTTAATCCCTCTTTATCTGACTGTCATTTAGGTTTTAGCCTATATAGATGATTAGTACCCACAGCACCTAGCAACCTGCCTGCCCAAGGTAGCTGTGTATCTGTGATTCTGAATGGCTACCCCTGGAACAAAACCCTATGTAATTCTCTCTTCTGTATCCCATTTATTTGTCTAAATATTACCAATGAGCAAGGCCCAGCTTGAATCCCTCTTCCCTTAATAGCTTTATGCAGGACTTTCTGTACTCTTCTTGCTACTCTTCTTGGTTGTATCAGCCATTTTTCATAATATTATATTCACTCTAGCAGTGTTTTATACAAAGAGACTATCTTGTTCATATGTATATACTGTGCCCCAAGCACAGTAATATGCATAGAGCAAGTCCTTAAAAATAATTGTTGGACAAATATACAGAATGGTCTCAGTTTGTCAACAATATTATGCGTATTTAGGAAGTAAAAACCATGTCATAGTTAACTTGTAATGCTCTTAGTATTTACCAACAGTTCTGAGTACATTGATTTCCATAAATTCATGGGACTAACACAGTTGGCAAGAAACCTGGGCAGAGGCCAAGAACATCTGTGTCTTCTAGGAGGATGACTAAATGAATCAGCATCTGGCTTTATTATCCTCTGTACCTATTACAATCTAATGGCTTTTACATCATGGATTCACATAAGAGTTTTGGTGGAGAGGAAACATTTGCTCTTTGAACCGTGCTCCTGGGAATGGAATGGACCATTGGAATCTCCAAAAATGTGTTTCTGGATATGATATGTGATAGATGTTGAAGATGTTTGAGAACTGAATTCTCATTAATTCAGAAGCATATAGTCATCAGTTACCTTGAAAATGCAGAACTATATTATAACAAAACTTTTAATATAGGAAACACTTTCACCTGCTTTATTTCAGTTGGTTCTTTTAAGAGCCCAGTGAGAAATATTCCACATGCTCTTTCTCCAAATGCCATGACCTTTCAACTAAACTAGGCTGCCATTCCAATCCACATATACCTGTGTAGTATACAAAAGGAAAATTCTTGTCTCCTGAAAAGTACCTTTCCTTGGCAGCTATAAAACACTTTAAAACAGCAGAGTGAAGATGAAGCACAGACAAAATTTGGTTTGACAACCTAATGGAGCACCCTTCTTTGCTATTTGAAAATAACATCATTCAGTCATCATCATTCAGCAGTCTTTGGTTCTAGCAAGTAAGGGCATGTTTATTTGCCATTCAAAGGAGATAGTTGAAACCACCAAACGGCACAGTAGGAGGCAACACTGAGTTGCAGCTTGACTAGTTATTTTCCCTACTGGCCCTTGATTGAAAAGGCTTCTAACATTCCCATAGACAGGGCTTCATGCATTTCCTGTAACTTGTGAAACCAAAAATCTCCAACCATCCAACTTTATTACATATTTACTTATTTTTTAATAGTTCTTATTTATATAGGATACCAAAAAGAAGATTTCTAGTAGCTTTCCTTGTCCTGTAGGAGGCAATTTTTGATACTACTTGGGAAGTGACCAAATGCATGACATTTAATCTGGTCTGGTTATAACTAAGAAAATTCCAAGTAGATAATTCTTCTTTTTCATGTTTCTATATATGCACATTAGTTTTATATTATCTACATGCTCTGTGACTCAGGAAACTCTGTTAATGATGTCTCTGTTTTTATTGGAAATTCAATTATATCTTCACGGATATGACAATAGAAAATTAATACATTTAACTTTTAGACCATCTGCTCTTTGGGGCACCATTTTTAATCTGGTACTTCTCATTTGATTTATGGTACTAAGAAGGAGAAATTCTGAATTAATTATATTTACTTCCAGGAAAATAAGGAAGCAAAACCCAGGGTCATGATTTTAAATGGTTTTTCACTATTCATGCATGGATTTGGGAAAAGGGACAATTACTGTCACAGTCTTAGGCATGGTTAATCTTTTATCCCTATATGTATCTCTGCACATATACAGGGAAAAAAAATCAGTTGCTGTGGAGTTGGATCTGACTCCTGATGACCCCATGTGGGTCAGGGTAGAGCTGTGCTCCACGGGGTTTTCAATGGCTGAGTTTTCATAAGTAGACCACCAGGCCTTTCTTCTGAGGTGCCTCTGGGTAGACTTGAACCTCCAGCCTTTTGATTAGCAGCCATGGCATTAACTGTCTGCACCACCCAGGGGTACATATAGATCAGGATTACTTTTTAAATTTAACTGAACTTTTATTTTTAGATAACTGTAGACTGACAAGGAGCTCTGGTAGCGTAGTGCTTAAGGCACTTGACTGCTAGCCAGAAGGCTGGCAGTTCAAACCCACCAGCCACTCCTTGGAAGGAAGGTTAGGCAATCTACTTCCATAATGATACTGCCTCGGAAACCCAAGGAGGGGTTGCTATGAGTTGGGTCCAACTCAATGGCACACAACAACGACAACATGCAGTTATAATAAATAATACAGAGAGATCCTATATACCTTTTACACAATCCCCTCAAAAGTAACGTCTTGTAAAACTATAATATAATATCTCAATTAGGATATTGACACTGACGCAGCCAAGGTACAGAGCAGTTCCAATACCACAAGGATCCCTTTTGTTAACTTTTGGTAGGCATGAGCACACTCACTTCCCCTAACCTGACTCTAACCCTTGGGAACCCCTATTCTCTTCTCTATGTCTATAATTCTACCATCTCAAGAATGCTGTGTAAATGGAATCATGCAATATATAACCTTATGGAAGAGGTTTTTTTTTTGTTTTTTTGTTTTTTTCCCTTAACATAATTCTTTGGAGATTCATCCAAGTTGTTGGGTGTGCCATTACCTCTTAACTGGAAGCCAAATTATACATATTTTGCAGGCAAGGTGAGGACATTGGAAATAGCTAGGCTCAATCATGTTGTTTTCCAGAGTTTATTCGTCATAAACCAATACTTACAATGGAAACCTGTACACACATGTGTCTAATTCATGCTTACAGTACATTTTTATGTGGAAGTTATTGATTTTCTTTTGTGGATTGCACTTACCACAAAATAAAAAAAATACAGAAATAATCTTAGGTGCATTTCCTGTATGGCTGATACTCAGAAATGAATCTGTTAAGGGTCATGTATCATGTGTAGTTTTCCATTGAGACTATAAAAATAGATCCAATAGTCCTAGTATGATATTAGAATTAAACAAGAGAGAAAAAATATAGGTTCCACTCTCCTAGTATTTTTAAGTCATTTAAAAGTTTTATTGACATTTTATTGATAAATCAAATGTAATGCAGATCTTCCCGATTTACAAAATTCACTGGTTATTCCCTCTGTGTTGATGCTTTTTTTTTTTTTAGCACTGTTTAATAGAGGTGGTTGGTTATTAGCAATGAGACCACTTGAAAATCTGAGTTACCTTCGTGGAGTATTATTTAAAAGGAAATAATCTTGTAAAATTAAAACAGCTTTGATGTGTTTAAAGCCAGTGCTCCAGACTGAACTCTTCAGGCCTATGAGGTTTCATGATGTAGTGGAAAGAATAGGAGGTTTGGGATGCAGCAAGGCTTGAACTGAATCTAGACTGCAGCTTACTAACTATATAATATTAACAAATGCTCTTAGATCTCAGTTCTACATATAAAATATAAAGTAAAAACCAAACTCACTGCCATTGAGTCAATTCCGACTCATAGTGACTGAGGTAGTATCTCAGCGGGCAGTTTCCCTTTGGTGTTAGGAAATCATTCCTAAGCACCATCTTCAAATGTATAGCCTTAAGGTGGTCTTGGGTTGGTGGCATGGTGGTAACACTGTGGCCATCTCAGTTACTGGTGAAACTGTAGCAATGGGAGCAGGACAGGGCCTGAGAAAAATGGCAGATACTATATGGTAGTCTAGAGGATGAGTGGACGATTACCGTATTTTCACACAAATAATGTGTTATACGTTTTTGCATACTACGTAACTCCTGCATGTTGTTTTCATAAGCATGATATACCAACACTTTTTTTCATGTTGATGGCTCCAGTTTCATTTTTTGTTTTCTGTCTGATGGACACAATTTGAAGTCTTCATCTTGTTGCCTGTTGCAGAGTTTTGGTTCCCAGCAGCAGATCCACATCGGCCTACCCTCGAGTTTCTAAAGCAGCCTCTGTCCCAGCAGGATTCCATGCCTGCCCTACAAACTGCTTTCTCCAGTGCTAGAAGAAATCACTTTTTTTTTTCAACTTTTTTTTTTTTTATTAGGATTTGGGTGAAGATTTACAGAGTAAATTCACTTTTCATACAGCAGTTCACATATACTTTGTCTCATGTCATTGAC
>NW_006921948.1:912874-914475 GCF_000298275.1 Orycteropus afer afer
TCATATGTTTGTTGGCCGCTTGAATATCCTCCTTGGTGTCTATTCATGTCTTCTGCCCATTTTTTAATTGGATTGTTTGTCTTTTTGTTATTGAGAAGAAATAACTTTTTTCCACCTTGGAAACAGCCCTTGCAGGGTGGCTGGCCTCAGCCCATGACATGTGTGGGTCTGCACACCCCGAGCTGGAGAGGCCACTCAGGTGACTGAGGCCAGCACGCTGCAGCCCTGCGTATTTAACCCCACCACCCAGCTGGCCGGCTTCCCTGCTCAGGTCATTTGAATCTCCTGTCCATTCCCATGCCACGGGGTGGACATGAGAACATGGATGCCAGGAGGCCACATGTCCCTCACTCTGTTTTTACTTGGATGAGACCAGTCTGACTGGCCAATCAGGGGCCCCATGGGGCCGAGACAGTGCCACCTTCACATGGAGCCAGCACTGCAGAACCTGGGCACATGCAGGCAATCGTCCCCCTCCACCGTGGGACCAGCCCATGATTGGGCTGTGGCAGCCTTGCACATAACCCTCCTCCCATTTCTGATGCAGATCCGCTTACGAGGAATGCCGAAGCTCTAAGGCCCTACCACAAACTACCCCAGAGCAAATGCGGTTTAAATTATTTCCTTTCTGGTTACTGGGCTACTACCAAACTTGATACATGGCTTCTTGACCCTGGCTTATACCTTTGTTATACAAATATGATTAAAGGTAACATTTTCAGAGTATCGCGTGAGGGTGAGTGGGCTGAAATTCCTTCTGGAAATGCATGAGATGCGTGTGGTGTATGCATGGGTACTGTGCCAGAACTTTTACATCATTTTGTCATTTCCTCCTATTATATGTACGTGCATGTTATTTACATGGGTGTGCTATTTGCAAAAAATACCATACTCACCAAACACATCCCTTGACAAATCCATCTCCTAAAGCATTCTGTGGGAGCTCTGGTAGCATAGTGGCTAAGACACTTGCCTGCTAACCAGACGGCTGGCGGTTCAAACCCACCAGCCACTCCTCGGAAGGAAGGTTGGGCAATCCTAGTTCCGTAGTGATACTGCCTCGGAAACCCAAGGAGGGGTCGCTATGAGTCGGGGCCGACTCGACGGCACATAACAACAACAACAACAACAACAAAGCATTCTGTAAGGAATTAGAGTAGCAAAGAAGACATTGGCTTCCTATTTAATTTAAAGTGAAATCACATTCCTTTCCTTCACTTCCAGTGCTTTTACTGATCTGGCTCTGACATACCTTTCTAACCTCATCTCATAATATTCCATCTACTCGTGGCATTTGAACTCTCAGTTAATGTAAACAATCCTCTTTTACTCCTGCACCCTGCAGTTTATTGTATTTTCAGGGTTTATTTTCTCCAGAACACTATTAGTACACGAAATATTTTAGAACATTTTTTTCCCTGTGAATTGTTTGCTTGCTCTACCTGGAAGATAAATATCATGAGGGCAGAGACTTTGCCAGATGTGATCAAGACAGTACACCCAGCATCTAAAACAGTGTTTTCTATGAAGTAGGCTCTCAATAAATTCTTAATAGATAATCAGTGATAATTAGAAATGACATATTTAAAAATTATATATAT
>NW_006921948.1:915035-918722 GCF_000298275.1 Orycteropus afer afer
TTTTTTTTTTTTGGGGGGGGGAGTTCATAAAGTAACTGTTTAATTTTCAATCATCTTTCTGCTTCCTGCTTTCCCATTTTGGAGACATTGGTTACACACACAGAGGAAGGTTTCCTGCATGCGTGCCATGCTCATAGAGGGTGGGCTTGGATGTTTCCTGTCCCTCAGTAGGGGCTGGCCTGGGGTAAGGTCACTTTTGCCTTACCCTACCTATGTCCACTTGATTCGTCTATGGTAGTAGTCTCTTCACTTCTGACCTGAGCAAAGAGTCATCTTACAGATTTCCATATGGGCCCCTCGTCTTGTGATGTCTCAGACTCATTGTCCAGATGTGAAAACAGAAGGACTTTCCCCAAACACGAAATTGACTGACATTGATGCTGCTGATGGTATTGCCTTCTCTCTGATCTGTGTTTGTCACTTACCTTTCCATATGCGCACTCCCTAACTTGCCAGCAGCACTCTTAACAGAAATGACCCTCTCTTGTTTTAATGGAAAGAGAAGAAGTTGTTTATCTGCCCTGTGGAAGTTGTGTTTCAAGGGGATCTATTTGGAAATTTAAAACAAATCTTTTCATGTTTTATTCGCTGGTTTCTCTCCTGCAGGGAAAAGTGGGATCAAAGGAACATTCTGCCCCAGGGGATTGCAGATGTGGCTTAGGGTTCTGTAGACCTGCTATTTTTTAACTATTTTCTTCCTCAGTATTATTACCGAACATGAATCAACCCTCTATATAATTCATGGAGCTTGACAAATTAGCATAATAGCCTTTGATGCACAAAGACCCTGATTTGCAATTGAGAATTGATTGACCATGACCTGAATTGTTCCAGTGATCCTATTGACCCACCCAGAAGTGCTTCCTTGATCAACATCCTTATCTTCAGAGACTCTAAAAGTGCTAATCAGGTTCTGGATGCCCTTTGATAATATTCATGATGATGATCATGATAATAACGATGATGATGATAGCAACAATGTCCACAGTTGACAGTTAACATTCATTGTCACTAGAATGTATGCTGTATGAAAGCAAGGATTTTTGACTGCTTGGTCCACCATATTCTGTGTCCCAAATACCTAGAACAGTCCCAGCACATAATAAATAATCAACAGTTAATCTGCACAGGAACCATTAAATCTACATTAACAACATACTACTAAGGTCCTCATTGTATAAATAAGGAAACTAAAGCTTAGAGATGTTATGTACCTTTTCTAAGACCTTACAGCTAATAAGGGATGGAAATAGAATTGAAATCCAGGCATTAGAACTTCAGACCTCATACCCTTAACCATCATATTTTACTGTAGTTATTTGGAAATTGACTGATACATTTTGCACTAATAGAAATGCAAATGAAATAGATAATTCATAAAAAAAAGTTCATTCTAATTTTAATCTAAAATGCTTATGTGTGAATGTATATTCTGCAAACTGTGGAATTCACATTAACTAGGAAGGGTGAGTCACCTTTGGGACAGGTGCAGTGAAAGTCTATAAGGTCCTTTCAGGTTACATCGGCTGCCTCTCAAGAGGATAAAACATCTTCCTTAGGAAATTCAAATTACTTCAGAATGTTCTGTGTATACATTGCCTAGGAGAGCAGTTTAAATTGTGTTTCTAGTGACCAGCTAAAATGAACATATTGCATTAATAATTAGTTCAGAATATAAAGATACAGTGATGGCTTTTCAGTTAAATGCCTGTATGTTTTATGGTTAATTATTGTTCAATGTGTATGTTCCTCCATACTTTAGACTTTTAGTCATTAATCTGTGAATTGTTTAGCTAACTGCTTTATAAGAAACCATTACCCTTCAGGAAGCTCTGTAGCATAGTGATTGAAAGTATAGTCTTTGGAGACCACAGTTTGCTTCTTATTTCTGACCCGTACTACTTGCATGAATTAGACAAGTCAATTCACCTATCGAGTGCTCAGTTTTGTCATCTGTGAAATGAGAAAAGCAGTAATACCTATATTTCAGCGGTGTAGTGATGACAGTGAAGCAAATAATGTAAGCCACTTCAATTAGCTTTTGTTATATGTAGCAAGAGCTCAATAAATACTCTCTATAATGCAAGTAAAATTTTGCTGAAGATAATTCAAAAATGGTTGCAGCAGTACATTGACAGGGAACTGCCAGAAATTCAAGCCAGGTTCAGAAAAGGGTGTGGAATGAAGGATATCATTGCTGATGTCAGATGGCCCTTGGCTAAAAGCAAAGAATACCACAAAGATGTTTACTTGTATTTTATTGACTATGAAAAGGCATTTGACTGTGTGGATCATAAGAAATTATGAACATTATGCAGAATGGGGGGAGCTCTGGTAGCGTAGTGCCTAAGGCGCTTGACTGCTAACCAGAAGGCTGCCGGTTCAAATCCACCAACCACTCCTCAGATGGAAGATGGGGCAATCTACTTCCGTAGTGATACTGCCTCGGAAACGCAAGGAGGGGTCTCTATGAGTCAAGTCTGACTCGACGGCACATAACAACAACAACAACATGCAGAATGGGAATTGTAGAACACTTAATTGTGCTTGTGAGGAATCTTTATATACACCAAGAGGCAGTCATTTGAACAGAACAAGGGGATACTGCATGGTTTAAAATCAGGAAAGGTGTGCATCAGGAATGTATCCTTTCACCATACTTATTCAATCTTCATGCACAGCAAATAATCTGAGAAACTGGATTATATGAAGCAGAATGTGGCATCAGGATTGGAGGAACACTCATTAGCAACCTACTATATGCAGATGACACAACCTTGTTTGCTGAAAGTGAGGAAGACTTGAAGCACTTACTGATAAAAATCAAAGACTACATACAACCTTCAGTATGGATTACACCTCAACACACACACACACACACAAAGCCCTCACAACTGGACCAATAAGCAACACATTCTGTCTTGGAGGAAGTACAGGCAGAATATTTTTTGAAAGTGAGAATGGCCAGATTTTATCTCTCATACTTAGGTCATGTTGTCAGAAAGGACCGGTCCCTGGAGCAGGATAGTGTGCTGGGTAAAGTGGAGGGTAAGCAAAAAAGGGGAAGACCCTCAATGAGATGGATTGACAAAGTGGCTGCAAATATGGGCTCAAGTATTCAAGTATAGCAATGCTTGTGGGAATGGTGCAGGATCTGGTAGTATTTTGTTCTGTTGTGCATAGAGTTGCTATGAGTTGGGACTGACTTGATGGCACCTAACTACAGCATCGACGGCACATAACAACAACAACAACAACTACAGCATAATTTTTCTAACCCAATTCTCAAGGAAGACTAACCTCTTGACATGGCATATTTCAAATGCAGTGCATTCACATTCATTATCCTCAGCTTTTGTTATAAAGGAAGAGTCAATCAGTAGCAATATAGTAAAAAGTGCACTAGCTTTTGAGTCAGAAGAAAAGGATTCAAGTCTTAGGTCTACACCTTGATAGTTTTGTGATCCTAGCACCTTGCAAGCTGGACTTGATGGTATTAACACTTACATTTCCCATGCCTAGGCACAAATGGCATGTTTGGACATATGCTTTCATTTTTAAATTCTTCAAATGTTTTTTTTCACATATCTAATGGAGGTGGTGCTTGCTGAAAGTGAGGATGACTTAAGGCACCTACTGATGAAGGTTGAAGAATACAGTCTGCAGTATGGATTACGTCTCAATATA
>NW_006921948.1:919238-921057 GCF_000298275.1 Orycteropus afer afer
ACGAAAGAGGGGGAGGCCTTCAACAAGATGGATTGACTCGGTGGCAGCGATGATGGGCTCAAGTATAGCAGGGATCGTGAATCTGGCACAGTATGGGGCGGTGTTTCGTTCTTCTGTGCATGGGGTCACTATGAGTCGGAAACGACTCGACGGCACTTAACAACAACAACAACAATGGAGGTGGATGTTTTTGGGAACCTGAATTCTGCATTTGGTGGTAGGTCTGATGGGGCTGCACGTAGAACTGGTGAGCAAGAGTGTTTTCATGTAGGAAACATCCTCCTGGAGAGTGGTATAAACAAACACGGTTATAAGTATCTCTCCTTTGTTTTCACTAAGATCACTCGTTGAGTCAGGGGAATTTCTATTTAGGCTGTGTATTTATTAAGAAAAGTGATAAATATAACAGGATGTCAGCTCTACTCTGTGCTTAACTGTTGGGGCTAATGTGGTAATTGTTGTTGGAAGCCTTCAGCTCAGCTCCCGTTCATAGTGACCCTGTGTACAATGGAACACAACACTGCCCGGTCCTGCACCATCCTCACAATAATTGCTAGGTTTGAGACCATTGTTACAGCCACTGTGTCAGCCCATCTTGTTGAGGGCCTTCTGCTTTTTCATTGACCCTCTATTTTACATGGCATGATATCCTTCTCCAGAAACTGGTCTCTTCTGATAACCTATCCAAAGTAGGTGAGACGTCTTGGCATCCTCACTTCCAAGAACAGTCTGGTGTGGTAATTGCCTGGTGATAGGAAAGAGCTGCATTCAGACCATACACCAGGGAATACAGTCTTAAAGTCATCTCTGCCCAGTAGTCACCAGAAAGTTGGCTGAGGGGAAAATGACTTGAGGAGGATTGTTTTGAAGATATATAGCCCAGCTACGGCTCAGAATACACTTCACAATATCCCATAATCAGTTAGGTGAGCAAAGAGCTGATTACCTAACACATTTGTCTAAACCCTCCACACAATTGTTTTCATGAACCTTCCCATTGGGGGATGGATGTCATCTTATATGAAGGGAGCACCTAATTACTAACAAGTGAGTGTCATCATGGGTTTTATTTTTGTCTTATGTGGGTTAAAACTTTTACTCTAAGCTCTCCATCAACCAATGTAAATAGGGAAATCTGGTCAGGATTAAACTTCAGAGTTCCCAGATCAGTTGTTCATAACTACAACTGTACTTGGCCCTGAGATTAGGATTTCTGTCAAGAGTCTTCCCACATATCATAGCTTGTAATGTAACGAACAGCCTCACAGTAGAAGAGACTCTATGATGACATGCACATACTAGTATAATTCTTGACCTAGCTTAGATCCCTGTTCTTGAATTTCCTCTTTCTTTCACTCATGCTTTTAATATGTGCTCTCCTGTTGTATTATATACATATTTAAAGTGCTGTATCACATTCTATACTAACTATTTTTTTTCATTTTATTGTGATTTGGGTGAAAATTTACAGAGCAAATACACATTCCATACAGCAGTTCACATACATTTTGTCTAATGACATTGACAACAATTTACCACAATGCAACAGCTCCCTTCCCACTTCTTCCCGATAGTTACCTCTTCCCTGTGTCCAGCCCTCCATGTACTCCTGCCCCCTGAGCTGTCTCCCTGTGCATAAATAGCCCTTCTTTCTCCTATGATTGTTCTCTCCAAGGAGTGTATCTACCTCAGGGAAATGTTCAACTCATATGCCTGTCTACTTGGCTGGAAGCCACAGGTGTGGGTTCAATTCCAGACCTGAAGGGCAGCTAGGGACCACAGTCTCAGTGGTTCCACCAGGTTCTATCGGACCAGCAAA
>NW_006921948.1:921157-923994 GCF_000298275.1 Orycteropus afer afer
TCATTTTGTTCTTGTATTTTCTTCCAAAATTTTCCTAAGGTTTTTTTTTCTATGTTTTCTTTGGTCTGTCTCTCAATACTTTGAAGATACATAAAAATAATTCTTTTGAATTCCTTATCTGAGAGTTCCAATGCTGATTCTTCCTCAGGGATGTGTTCTGTGTCTGTATCCTGTTCCCTTGTTTCTACCACTTTATCCTGCTTCTTTGTGTGGACTGTGATGGTCTGTTGTTTCCGAGGTATCGTGATGTCGTTGTATTTAGATCTCTGTTAACTGTTTGTGAAGAGCAGCCAAGGGTGGTTCAGGTTTTTTATTGTTGGCCCATTGATGGAGAAGGACGTGCTGGCTCTTGCTCAGTAAGTGAAGTTGCAGGAGATGTGGGTGGATTTGTATCTTATGGGGACTGTTGCTGTCTCCCACTCAGTTAGACAAAAATTACAATTGAATAACCATCAAAAAACTAAAAGCATATGGACAAAAAATACACCATACAATCACACAGGAACAGTAACCCAAAAAAAGAAAAAAGGGAGAAAAGAACACGAAAACCTGCAATATGTCAGGATAGAGCACTAAGAAAAAAATTTTTGGTAGAGAAGGAGAATAATGAAGAAAAAAATTGGAAAAAAAAGCAAAAAAAAAAAAAAGGAATAGGGTTAACCATGAAAAAAAAGGGGGGGGGGAAGAATTTAAATTAAATTAAAAAAATTTAACCAGGAACTGGGGGAAAAAAAGTTGTAAACTAGGACCTTTTCAGTTGTGCAGGTCCCGAGTGTCCTTGGGGTTACTGGAAAGCAATACCTCTTCTTAAACCCCTGGAATCTGGTAAAGCGCTGTCTCTTTAGGTTGTCTTTAACTGCTGGTTATGTGTTGATTTATTTTGTCTTGATTTTACAGTTTAATATTTTGAAAAGGTGAAGCTGGTGTATTTTATTTTATTATTGATTCAGGTATGTTGGTTCGCTCTGCTGTTTTCTTTGTGATGGTGGCATCCCTGTGTGGAGTGTGGATATGTGTTTCTGTTTGTCGTAAAGGGGGTTTAGAGTTCGAAGTGGGAGGTTTTATGGCAATTGGCTGAATATGGTTTCTTCTATTGAATGAGTGAAGTTATTGGAGGAGAAGGTGGGAGCAGAAGAAGGAAAGCTTGGTGTTGCTAGGGTTGGTTTCTAGGGCTTTGTGCAGGCTGTTATTGATGACATAGTTATTTACAAGTCCGCGACTCAATCTCAGGAAAGATTCCTGTTGTTAGGGAGTCGCCACTTTTCGCCAGGCTCAGGCACACTGAAAGACCCTGCTTCTGAGCCCCATTGGTGCCAAAAAGCCTATCCAAGGCAAATTCCTGGGACTGCATTCACCTCTCTCTTCCTGCCCCGTCTGCCAGCGGCACTGGTGCAGGCCGCCAATGGCTGGGAGTTTGTCTGTGATACCGCCCACCAGCGACACCAAAGATGTGTGCGATTTTAGCTGTGCTGGAGTCAGGAGAGTACTTGCTAGTAAACTGTGGTCCTGATATCAGTGGCAAAGATAAGCACAATGTCTCTCAGGCTGCCCCAAGCCCACTTAGTGACCCACTGAGGGGGGAGTGAGCTCACCCTCCTGGAGCACCAGTGAGCTCTCCACTTGAGTTTCAGTGGTGCTGCACGCGCCCGTTTGCACTTAGGTGACCCAAGTGACTGATAAAATCAGGTGCTGGAGGCAGATCCTAGGGGCTGTTTGCTGGGATGTTGGTGTGTTCTCTGGTATGCTGATGTAGGATGTCTTCTTTCTTGCCTCACAGAGATCTCAGGTGGCTGCCCTCACCCGCCAGTCAGTGACTGCCCCAGGGAAGTTTTCAGTGGCCTCTCTCGGCTGCCCGTCCATCCTCCACCAGGTAGATCTTTCTTAAATAATCTCCCTGTGCCTTTCCTCTAATTCTGCTCTTCTGTGTTTGGTGCACTCTGATTCAGTAAGCTGTTCAGAGCACCAAAAGCCCTAATTCAAACTGCTATACCTAGTTTTTCAAGCACTAAGATGCTAGAGGGAAATAGTGTGGTGCTGACTGATGAGACTTCATTTTGAATCCTGTATTATATTTTAACTTTCAAACTGGCCTTAATTATTTGAGTTCAAGGTGGAGTGTACGTATACACACATACGTACACATACATTTTAGCCTTGAAGAAGCCACTTAACCCCTCTGACCAGAGCTCCTTGAAGGCAGTTTAGCATAATGATTAATAAAATAGACGCTTGAGTCAAAATGTCCAAGTTCTAAAGCTGGCTTATTTACTAATCAACTATGTGATCCTGGCCAAGTTAAACTGTTCTCTGCCTCCGTTTCCTTGTTTTAAAATGCAGATGATAGCTCTAGCTACTTCATTGCCCAGTGACTCCAAGTGCTCAATAGAAAGTTAGTAATGTTGTGATCTAAGCATATGTCCTCATCAATAATGTTGGTATAATTATATTTATTTCACCTGATTTTCAGAGGTTTTGTGAATAGTTAATGAACTAATTGATGCCAATATGCTTTGGGAATCTTGATATCTGTACAATGCTTTCCAGATGAGATAGACTGTATACTAGTATAATTCTTGACCTAGCTTAGATCCCTATTCTTGATTTTCCTTTCTTTCACTCATGCTTTTAATATGTGCTCTCCTGTTGTATTATATTTTTACTTTCAAACCAGCCTTAATCATTTCTAGTTCAAGGTGACGTGTACGTATACACACACGCGTA
This sequence comes from Orycteropus afer afer, assembly GCF_000298275.1. Lineage (NCBI taxonomy): Eukaryota > Metazoa > Chordata > Mammalia > Tubulidentata > Orycteropodidae > Orycteropus > Orycteropus afer. The sequence continues at coordinate 923,879 of NW_006921948.1, forward strand.
CACATATATATGAGTTGGTATCGATTTGATGACAACATGGACATGTTATCAGGAGGGACCAGTCCCTGAGAAGGATATCATGCTTGGCAAAGTAAAGTGTCAGTAAAAAGAAGAAG
>NW_006921948.1:924302-940831 GCF_000298275.1 Orycteropus afer afer
CCAAGGAGGGGTTGCAGTGAATCGGGTCTGATTTGACTACACATAACAAGAACAACAACAGCAATAATAATAACATATATGCATGCACCCAAAGCAAGCCAAACCCACTGCCACTGAGTTGATTCTGACTCATAGGGCCCCTATAGGACAGAGAGACCTGTCCCACAGGGTTTCCAAATTTGTAATGTTTACGGAGGCTGGAGGGTTCTAGCCACTGACATTTTGATTAGCAGCCAAGAGTTTAACTACTATGTGACCACAGCTCCTTAATAAATGTTTGATGACTATTTAATGGTTGCATATTCAGCAGGTCTGTGTTGGAAACTGAGATTTTTCATTTCTAACAAGTTCTGTGGTTATGTTGGTACTGCTGGCCTAGTCCTGCTTTAAGAACTAGTGGTTTAATGACAAGGGCAAAGCCTTTGGAATAAGACACGTCTGGGTTCAAATTTGGGCTCTGCTGTTTTGTAAGACTTTACAAGTTCCATGTCCTCTCTGAGACTCAGTTTCCTGATCTGCAAATTAGGATGATGGTGATGCCACCTCTAAAGAGTCCTGAGAGGCTTGAATGTGTTACAGGAAGCAAAAGGTCGAACCTTCTGCCTGGATTATACAGGGTTGGTGCTCAGTAAACCTTAGGTTATTTTCCTTTCATTTTAATGGATAATGATTTTTCTTCTTTTTATTCTCTCCATTTATCTACTAACAACATGCTTGGGGGACTTTTCTCTATAGGCAGGTTAATCGATTTGATGGGATAGTAAAAATAATCAAATTGGAATTTTCATTAAGCAGTGTTTGTTCACATTTAATGTCTAAAAGTAGATTGCAAATATATATGTAAATAGCTCTTAATAGGTAAGAGGTTGACTTAATAATTCTCTAGAGAGCTCTTCAAGATGTAGTCTGAGCAATAACAAAGTTTGTTTAAGTTGACCCCATTATCCTCAAGATGTTTGTAAGTTGAATGGGTCAAGTGAATGGCATGGAGTTGGTGGAAGCTCTGTGTCACCGAAGTAAAAGATTTTTTTGGAATTATTTAAAATCCATCTAATTTTGACCTGGAGTGAATGCAGCAAACATCTATGATTTCTGCCTACTGGATACACTGTATCCAGAGGTATCTTCATTTTGTATTTCCCCTGTGGTGTGATTTGGATTTTCCAAAAATGGACAAGGACTTCTAGATCTATTCTAAGTGATTTTTGCTTTCTTCAAAATCTACCCCTTTAGTGGCTTTTGATGCCATCTGTGGTGGACACTGTCTTTGTTCTACCCACATCACTTTTTCTGGCCAATGCACCCATCACTTATTTGTTTTGGGTGGTGTGATAGTTGGAGCTGTGTGTTGTATGTGTTGGCTGGTCCACAATTCTGTGTGGTTTAAGCAGTTGTGATGTGGGTTATTCCCATGATGGGATCAGATGTATATGTTTTGAGCAGCCAATCCATTGAAAGGGAGTTTCCCTAAGGATGTGGCCTGCTTCCAGTATATTTATGGACATCCTGGGAAAAGAGACACTCTTCTTTTGTGGATCAGGATTCTGTTGTGCTGCCTACAACTGTCCATGAGTGAACAATCCACCATTCGGCCTGGAGATATTGGATTCATCATTCGTTGGAGTCAACAGCGAGTATACTGCCTTCCAACCTTGAGCTTGTCAGCCCCTGCAGTTGCATGAGCCGGAAAAAGCCTCCAGCTTGACATTTGATCCAAGAACTTGAGACTTGCCAGCTTCTATAAGTGTGTGAGCCATTTCCTACGATAAATTTCTCTTTCTCTATATGTATATATAAGCTTTACTGATTTTGCTTTCCTAACACAGGTGGTGACAGATAACAACTCACAGGTGTCCCCTTCTCCAGAGAGTTGCTCACAGCTAAATGGGAGTCACCATGCTCTGGAGGTTGCACAGAACCCACCTGTAAGGCCAGAGAGAGACTTCAGCCTATGACTGCCTGGCACAAGGTGCAAAAGGCTGGTCCCCTTCCTCAAAGTGGAACTAACTCTGTGTGTGTAATTTCTATCCAAGAGCTCCCCTATGATGTCGGATGGGAGCCAGTCTCCAGCTAAGACCATATTCTTGCTTAGTTTCCTTCCCCTGCTTCTGTCGCTTCCTTTTTGGTGAGAGTACTTTCCCCCTCCTTCTCCCACCCCAGTGAATTCAACCTCAGATATTTAACATTTATTCCAAACATTTCTGGCCTTTTCAGGTTATGCTTTGTGGATTAGTTTTACTTTAGAAATGATCAAAGCCATTTAGAATCAAACATGGCGAATAAGATGTATAAGAAACCTAAGGGATGCTGTTGCTTTTGTGTTAACAAGAGAAAAATGATAGCTATAAAATAGTGTCTAATTTTTGGAATGGATTTTAAACTGGGAAATGTAGCTTCTCACTTATATGCCAAAGTTCCAATGTATGTTGAAAATAAGTCTTATTATGGGCTATGTCTCATATCCCTGTTATTTCATAGCTATTAGCTTGCCATTTCTAAAGTTATTTTTAAAATGCTTGTAATATTAGCAGGATAGAATATTACAGTTGTCTTCTTAGAGGAAAAATACAGTATAGTAGGAAAGTAAATGACAGCCCACTAACTTACACCTGGAATGGCTCTATTCTATTGATTCCTGCAGAATCAGACTTGTGAGTTTGCTTTACACATTTTCAAAGTTCTCCCAACCCCTAAATTGCCAAATGTTTCCAAGGTAAGTGAGTCACTTGCCTAGGCCGTCAATAGTTTTCTAATACCTTTCAATGTTTGACAACATTGGAACAATATGAAATAAATGCTGTTTGTTGTCTTCTCATGTTTGGGTTATCATCTTGAAAAGAAAAATGTGCATGTTTAGCTTGTCTTAATATAATCATTTTGACTGTTGCTAATGCAGGGTGTTTGAGTACACGTGAGGTAGACAAGATTCAAGGTGTCTTCCTAGTCAACAAGCATCATCTCCTCTAAGAGGTGCCACTTCAACCAGCTAGATGGGCCCTCTACCACCAGGTTTGTACCATGAGAGCCCAACCTCTGGCCATTGCTGTTTAGACCAGGAACACCATCTAATTCAAGCTGGACCAATCAGATTATCCTCTGATACTGGCATTGAGATCAATAAATTTAAATTTGTTCTTACAACATGACCAAAGTAGGTGAATTGAAGTCTGGCCATTCTTGCCTGTCTTCCAGGACAAATTTGTTAGTTCTTTTATTAGTCCATAGTACTTTCAGCATTCTTTGCCAACACCACAACTCAAAAGCATCAACTCTTCTTTGTTCTTCCTTATTCATTGTCCAGCTGTCACATGCATATGAACCAAACTCACTGCCATCGAGTCAATTTCGACTCATAGCGACCCCTCCTTGGGTTTCTGAGGTGGTAACACTATAGAAGTAGATTGCATGACCTTCCTTCTGAGGAGTGGCTGGTGGGTTTGAACCGTCAGCCTTCTAGTTAGCAGCCAAATGCCTCAAGCACTATGGCATTAGAGCTCCCCACATGCATGAGGTGTTGAAAATACCATGGCTTAGGTTAGATGCACCTTAGTCTTCAAGGAGACATCTTTACTCTTCAGCACTTGAAAGAGGTCTATTGCAACAGATTTCCCCAATGCAATACGTCATCTGATGTCTTGACTGCTGCTTCCACTGGTGTTGATTGTAGAACCAAGTAATACAAAGTCTTTGACAACTTCAATCTTCTCTCCATTCATTGTGATGCTGTTTATTGGTCTAGTTGTGAGGATTTTTGTTTTCTTTATATTGAGGTGTAATCCATACTGCAGACTGCAGTTTTCAATCTTCGTCAACAAGTGCTTCAAATCATCCTCACTTTCAGCAAGCAAAGTTGTGTTGTCTGTGTATCGCAGGTTATTAATGATTCTTCCTCCAATCCTGATGCATGTTCTTCTTCATATAGTCCAGCTTCTTAGATTATTTGTTCAGCATACAGATTAAATAACTGTGGTGAAAGGATATAACCCTGTTACACTCCCTTCCTGATTTTAAACCATGCAGTATCCCCTCGCTCTGTTCTAACAACAGCCTCTTGTTCTATGTACAAGTTCCTCATGAGCACAATTAAGTGTTCTGGAATTCCCATTCTTCTCAATGTTACCCATAATTTATTATGATCCACCCAACTGAACGCTTTTGCATAGTCAATAAAACACAAGTAAACATCTTTCTGGTATTCTTTGCTTTGAGTCAAGATCCATCTGACATCAGCAATGATATTCCTTGTTCCGCATCTTCTTTTGAATCCAGCTTACATTTCTGGAAGTTCTCTGTCAATATACTGCTGCAACCGTTTTTGAATTATCTTCAGTAAGATTTTACTTGCATGTGATATTAATGATATTGTTTGATAATTTTTTCTTTAACTGTGTTCAAATACACTTGTTTGTTTTCCAACTTAAAGTCATAATTAATATACAGTCCTTCTTTCTAAGAAATGTAATTCAACAACAATAAAAATCATGGTCAGTGTTAGAAGGAACTACAGAAAATATAAATGATGTTTAAAAGCACAAAACATCAAACAGTATCATCACATTATACAGCATAACTGTTGGCCATTCGCCCTTTGGCTTGAACACATCTGGTACATGATAGATATTGCCTCAAAAAGTAGCCTATTTTATTTCAGACAACTCTAATTGGTAGAAAGTTATCTGGCCCTTCCTTGTAGTGAACTGTATTCTGTTCTCTGTAACACCTTCTTTACTTGTTCTGCCTTTGAGATCTACGCAGAATAAATACACTGCATTGTTTCCCTTCTCACCACGTCAGATATTAGAGGCCAGCTGTCTGTTCTGGCATGTCTTCTCTCTTCTGGTCTGCATAGCACATATTAACCTGAGTGATGAACATACGACAACATTTCTGGACACAGTCATGTACTTGTACTCTAAAACAAAACAAAACAAAAAACAGTTGCTGTTGAGTGAATTTCAACTCCAGGCAACCCCACGTGTGTCAGAGGAGAACTGCGCTCCGCAAGGTTTTCCTGGCCCTGATTTCTCAGAGCAGTTCACCAGGGCTTTCTTCCAAGGCTCCTCTGGATGGATTCAAACCACCAACCGTTTGGTTAGGAGTCAAGGGCTTAACTGTTTGTGCCACCGAAGCACTTCTAGTACTTACGTATCCTTGCATATGGGTATGCTTTGATATGATTTACCAGTTTGGGAAGGAATTCTGAAACAAAGTGAATGTCCTATACGTGTTTCCATATAAACATATGGAATCTCAACTCCGTCTTAGTACTGAGGTTTCTCTGTAAGGGATCAGATTGCACATTTGTCAAATGGTTAAGCGGAAATTAACACACTTTTCCTTAATTTTTGAATACTCTCATTAAATCCACACCAGAAATACGTATCTGCATTTTCATGCATCTTTCGTCATACACCCAGACAATTACTGCATTCATTTCACACATGAAAATTGATGTGTCTTAAAATTAGCTAAGCTGTTTGAAGATGTAATCCTTTCTGTTTACCCTCCTGGCAGTGAGAAATAATGCACTGGATAATATCTTGATGAGACGAAAAGGAACATCTAGAAGACATTTCAGTTCCCTTAAATTATTTCCCTAACTATAGGTATTCATCCTGACAAATAGATGAGGTGGTGTGGTTTCGTATCCTGTTTTTCCCCCAAGGGGAAATGAACAAATCGATAAATCTGTGTAGCTGACACAACTGTGGAAACAGTTGCCTTTTTGTTCCCTCAAAATGAATGATGCTGATGTCAGTTCTCATACTGATCAATCCAGGGGCTTTTTTTTTTCTAGAAACCACAGTAGTTTTAATGAGGTCATGGTGTGAAATATTGTTCTTCAATCTATAGAGCTATTACATTGTCAAGTAACAATAACTAAATAAAGGTACCATTGTTAAATTTGCTTCTAAACCAAGAAGGAGTTGAAGTATTCTTTCCATTGATTTCTTTGTTTGGTGGGAGACATAGTGAATGCTCTGAGGACAGGAATTGGGCCTTTTCCTCTTTCTTTCCCTAGTATCTGGTACTGTGTATTATACAGAGCAACCCCACAATCAGTGTTTTCTGAATGCCTGGACTTATGGAGGGATGGGCAAATAAGTATGTCCTGGTTGTTGTCTTTGATTGGAGAGAGTAGATGATGCCTGCTATGGGGTCCCTGAGTGGCACAAATTATTCAGCTCATGCTTATTAACTGGATAGTTGGAGGTTCAAACTACCTAGAGGCGTGTCAGAAGAAAGCCTGGTTATCTGCTTCTGAGAGGACTCAGCCATGCTCTAAAGTTCTATTCTGCAACACATGGGGTTAGCCAGAGTCTAAATCAACCGGATGACAACTGGTATGTAGACTGTGTTACAGGGGTTGGTGCAAGAGTGAGTGAGGGTTAAAGTGCCACAAAGAAACATATCTCGTGAACAAAATGCCTGGCATCTGTTAAAAAGCACGTGGCCTCGGAGTTGTCAACAGTGAAACTTGTTGGGTTATTAAGAAGCCTACAGGAAACAAGCTTTTGTTGTCTCTAAAAGAATAAGAATCAGTAGGGAGGGACTAAGGACCCTTGGTGGCACAAGGGTTGAGTGCTTGGCCAGCAGTGTGAACCCACCCAGCAACTCTGTGGGAGAAACACCTGGCCCTCTGCTCCCAGAAAGATGACAGCCAAGAAAACCCTCTGGAGTTGAAGCCAATTCAAAGACACCTAATGACAAGAGGGAGGGACTAGTGCAGAGTCAAAGGGGTAAAAAGGGGTGGAGCGGGGAGAAGATGGTGGTGGGGTAGACAAACCTTGCTGACTCTAGGTGCTGGCTAAAGAATAACCCCAGGACCATGCAATATCAAAATCATTGATAGCTAATTCATTTCAAATATTTGGTAATCTAGTTTAAGCAAACAAGCAAATCTATGAAATCTAGGAGCTACTTGGGCCAGGGAAATCAAAAGTTACTGATTTTGACCTTGAATCTTGTGTCACTGCTGACCCTCCCCCCAGCAACCTCAATGTCCTAGCAGCAGTTCCCTTCCTAAGCACCTCCTAGCTCTGAAATGTTGTAAAAGGTCTTGACATGACCAAATATAAGATGCAGTTTGCACACTTGCTTCACTTAAAAACGGCTCAGTATCATTTACTTGAAAGCAGACACAGCTCTGGATTTTGAATTGATTGAGAAATGCAGTGGGCATCTCTGCTTTCCCATACCTGCAATGCATGAAAGGGGTGAAAAAGAAAATAAGTATAAAAAGCAAGAAAACACACTTTCATTTATCTCGCTATTCTAAATAAATTTGGATCAGTCCTTTTAAAACTATTCTGAATTGAATATTGCTGTTCATTTTACCTTAAGTTGATTTTACCAGTTTGGGAAATATGACCTCTGAGAAAGCTGCAGTTTGAAATAAAATATTAAACCCTCACTACCACCTCCTATAACTTAACCAGTCATGATTGTTCCATAGTAATTAACTATTTCTTCTCTGCTAAGTCAATTAATTCAAGTCAATGGTTGTAAATAATATAGCTAATGGATTTCTAATCAAGGCAACGCTTTCCTGTACTAAATTCTTTTTAACGAAGTTGCTAGGATTTTAGGAGACATTTCTGTCGAGCATTGCAGAGACCAGTGATGTCCATGAGTGCATTTTAATTAATTCAATTAGAAAATAAACATTGTGTTCTGCTTTCAGAAGATACAATTATTCTGGGAATTTGAAATTATTCTGGAAAAGGTAGTCTAGAGGACTTCCTTGAACTGTGCGTACTACAGGTAAAAATGGCAGAATGACACTGCATTCTGGATCCTTCCTTCCCCATTAAGAAACAGACATAATAAAAAATTATAATTATTTAGTGGGAAAACAACATCAACTAAACAAAGGGCAGCTATAACCTAGTCATGCACTTTTAAAGCTGTCAAATAAAGAAACCGGAGATTCATAGCTTAGCATGGGAGTGATGGCTTCTAACTGTGCCCTCCTTCCCTACCCCAGCCTTCCTGTTGAGTCAGCAAATTTCTGAAACTCTTGAGCATTCAAAAATTTGAAGAAATGATTACTGGGAAGATGTATTTCTCTTTTGACCTTTTTGACTAAGATATAGTAGAAATGGCTGCCAAGGAGAAAGGGGAAAATGGGGAACGTGAAAACCAGAGCTGACTGATAAAAACTAAGACCCTGAAACCACACACTGAATTAGGATTGTCTTAGTCACCTCGTGTTGCTGTCACATATGTACTATAAGGGAGTGGCTTTAAAGAACAGAAGTTGATTTTCTCACAGTTCTGAAGTCTACAAGTCCAAGTCAGGGTCTCAGCTGTGTTGATTCCTTCCTTGTCAGTTGCTCTGGTGGTTCCTTAACATCCTGGAGTTCCTTGGCTTATAGATGATCCTCACATGGCCTCTGTCTCCTCCTATGTGTGTCTCTGTGTCTCTTCTGGTCTTTTTATAACTCAGAAGTGATTAGATTTAGGATCCATCCTCCACTAGGATGATGTCAGCATAACGAATGAAAAACCCTTATTTCCCAGCAGTATCATATTTACAGGTACAGAGGCCAGGAATCCCGTACATATTTTGGGGGGACACAATTCAATCTGTAACAGTGCTTCTGACTGGAACTCCAAAATATCTCACTGGACATACCTCACAACTGTGTAGAGTGAGACCCATACTGAACATTAAACAAAAAGACAGAGGAGTGAAAAGTCTAGAGGTTGTAACCGGGAGCATGCCAATTTTGCTTCAGCTGTGTTCTTTACTCCCTCTGTCGCCATGTCTTCATGGTACAGAGACCAAGACCTCAAACTGGAGCTTAAAAGACAGCAGTGATCTGAATCCTGGAGGAAATGAAGTAAAAATCCTACTTCTAACACTATATCAGAAGCAAACTGCAATTCTAGACAGAGCCAGCTACGTATGAATGAACAGGGTAAAAAGAAATGACAGTGCATCTCTGTCAACAGACGACGTGCTAGGAACGTCCACCTCAAAACAGAACAAAACAAAGGGGCTAGCTCATGAAAAACAATGATTTCAACCTAGATGAAAACAACCTAAGGATGGAAGTAAATTTTCCACAAGCAGCTCATACTTTAGAACATTTAATAAAAACCAAAGTCCAACAAGAGAACAGCTCAAACATCAGAAGAACAAGATATACATGGTTGAAAATAACATTGCTGTCATAGAGGACAAGCTGGAGGGAACTGCAGTAAATGTGGATAACAAAGAGATAGTCATCAGAGTGCTAAAAAAGGAGCCATTGCAGAGGACAAAGACAATACATACGAAGTACCATATTGTTATGCAAAGAACACATGCATTATATATATATATATATATATATATAATGTAATATATATATTGTAAACCACACAACCCCCTTGCACAGTATGCATGGAAGTTGTGTATGCATTATTTATGTGGGCACATTATGCACAAAACCTATGGAACATAGAACTGTATTTCAAGAAAAATGCTCTGAAGTAAGAAAATAATTTATTCAACAACACTCATTCACCACATACCTAGTCTTTATCTACAATACCCCAGACCATTCTCTAGACACTGAGAGATCCCAGAAGCAACTAGGAGGTCAAAGTCTCTGCACTCATGAAAAGCACCCTCTCTTTAGGAAAACAGATAAAAAACAAGGAAGCACATTAGTCTTATTTCATATTTGTAGACTTAAGCACACAGGCTTGCAGATAATTTTCATACAGAAGGCTTGAAAATTTAGTCTACTTCAGTTATTGAATCTCCGCGATTAAAAGGGAGTGAGTAAGAGAGAATTCTTTAGGCATTCAGGCCAGAAAAGCAAATCACCGATGAGGAGGAACAATCTGGTTGGCTTCTGTGTTTTCCAAGCTGACCTTAAAGGCCAGAAGATCATGAAAACACACCTATCAATTCCCTAGGGAAAGAAAGTGGCACTCGCGAATATTCTACCAGAAAAGATAGTATTCAAATGTAAGGCTATAGGCAGTCATTCTTGGAATGTAGTAAACATGCAGAACTCCTTTGAAACCAGCAAGCATATAAACACAACTCTGTTTCTGGAAGAAATTTACAACAAATTAAAAGATGAATTAAAATAAAAACCTTAGGACCAGAGGAGCTGGGAGTGGGGAGTCAAAGAGATTTCAGTTAATAGTAACTTAATAGAACAAATAGAATTATTAGAACTAATAGTAAAAGAAACTATGGAAATTACAGTCACAAATAGGATGTAAATATTTGAAATCTTGACAATACAAAATTAATGACATAACTCACAAAAATTGGGAGGTGGGGACCAGGGAGATGGGAGAAAATGTAGCTGAGCTACTGTGCTCGTCTTTCACAGTGAGAAGTCAATTAATAATGTGCAAAATGGAAACATTTAATTGCAACAATAATGACTCCTATCTTTTAATGTTGTTATGATCTCTTTTATTACTCTTTGAGGGATATTTTAAGAAACACAATTTTTATGATAAAAAGGCATTTATCTGAAGTGAAATATTTCCCTTATTCCTTCCATTTCTCAAAGTCAAGCCCAACTATTCATATAAGTATACATGTAAAATTCAATGTGATTAAATTACATATATATATTCTATCATACTGACATACACACATGTATAAACATACATAGTTACATATATTTATTTACTCCATTTTTTTGTCTTTGCGTTGATATTCCTATCTGGATAAAGATGCATAGAAAGGTGTCTGCAATAATGTCCTCCTAATGATGATGTTAGTTGTTTTGTGTGAAGAGATTTGGAGGGTTTTTTTTTTTTTTTTGCCCAGAAAACTAAAGAATCTGTACTTTTCCTTCTTAGTGGTATTACTGTACCACATTTTTAGAGATATTAAACTGAGTTTGCTTTAAAAAGAAATCCCACTGCCATTTAATCAATTCCAACTATGCCTAATTGTGGTCGTTTAGTTGAAAGAGTACTGGCTAGAAGTCCAAAGACCCCAGTTCAAGTTGCAAATCTGTGTCTATGAAGTGTTACCTTAGGCAATGTGATCTCTGTGGTCGTCACTTTTGTAAAGTTGTTCATTTCAGCTCTAACGTCGCTATGTACTATGATTTCATGGGGTTTGTCAGTATTTTATTAGCTTGAGTTTCCCCAGAAAGTAGAGCCTGAGCAAAGGGTTTTCATGCAGGTAGTTTATTTTGAGATATGATTCCAGGGAACTGGAGTAGGAGTCTGGGAGTGTGAAACAGACAAGGAGGGGAAATGAGTACAAATGTGTTATTGAGCTGGTTAGAGCTAGGGCCAATTGGGCTCCCACCAGGACCTTCTGAGTTGCTGTGTAGAATACACCTCTGAATTTTCCACCCAAAAGACAGAAAGGGGAGGACTGATAGACCACCATTTTCAATCAAACAGCGGGCAAGTGTTGCTCCATATGTAAGATTGGCAGATAACATATAGGATATCCAGTTAAATTTGAATTTCACGCAAACAATGTTTTTTAATACAAGTATGCCCCAAATATTGTATGTGCTATACCTACCTATACCTATACTGAACAATTATTTATGGTTCATCTGAAATCCAAATTCAACTGGGCATTGTGTATTTTTATTTGCTAAATAGGGCAACTTTGCCCCTGGAGTATTAATACTCTTATATATATATATATACTTAAAAAAGATATTGTGATTTGGGTGTAAGTTTATAGAGCAAATTCATCTTCCATACAGCAGTTCACATACACTTTACCTCATGTCATTGACTGTGATCTCCCACAGTGCACCACCTCCCCTCCTACTTCTTCCCCATAGTTACCTCTTCCCTGTGTCCTTCCCTCCCATGTACTCCTGCCTCCCGAGCTATCTCCCTGTGCATACACAGACCTTCTATTCTCCCATGATTGTTCTCTCCAAGGAGTGTATCTACCTCATGTAAATGTTCAACTCGTATGCCTGTCTTTTGTTTGGCTGGAAACCGCAGGAGTGGGTTCAATTCCAGACCTGAATGGCAGCTAGGGGCCATAGTCTCAGGGATTCCACCAGGCTCTATCAGACCAGTAAACTAATACTGTTTTATTTTTGTTTGTGCATGTGTGAATACAGATGTCTTGCATCAGAGCATCAGAGGAGCCCCAATGCAGAAAATAAAAGGTACACAGGATGGACATGATGCAGATGAGGTGTGTTTCAGTCAGATTCGACCTGCACAAAGCTGACTCCTTCAGCTATAGTGAAGGGTTGAATTAAAAAGAACTAAGGTGGAGCATGAGAGGTATTGTGAAGATTAGGTAGACTAATTGATGTGAATGGGTTTTATATTCCATATCATGAAGCAAAATACAAGGTGATATTATTATTATCGTTGCTATTGGATCCCTTTCAAATGTGATTGTGATTGTCTTGATAGGGATTAGATTATACAAACTGCAAGTTGTCTTTAATTAGAATTTAATTGTATCAAGAAAGAGAATAAAATACAAAAAGTTGCAAATTGCTTTTGGCTTTTAAATAAGATCTTTCAGTGTATTTGCTTACTCAAAAGGTTTTTGTCATGTACAGTTGGTTAGATCATTTGGTGCAAATTGCTTTGCTCTGATAATGCATGCTGTTTTTCCACTTACCAAAAGGTTACTTTTAGTATCAAACTTTTTCCTTGGAATAGTAAGGTGGTATTCCTGGAACAGAAGAATCTCTCAATAAAGAGTAAAGACTTCCTGTAGCTGTTTTTGTGTTTTTCCTATTGTTACTCTGCCTCCAATAAGCACTGTTTCCTTTGTGTGAACTTAATAGCATTTTATTCAGTCTTGGAGAGGAAAAATTATTGTCCTTTTTCCGGAATGGACAACCGTCAGTGTAGAGTCCATTTTCAGGAGGATCTCCAAATTATCCTCAAACTCACTAGCCTCTTCTACTGCATTTGTGCTTTTCTCACACGATATGCCTTACAGATTCCTGCAGCAGTGTGCCTTTACTGTGTAGCCTAGGAGGTCATTCTGCCAGAAGTGCTGTCATTCCCTCATGGTTTTTTTTTCTCCTTAGCAAGGTTTATACATAGTCCTTATAGAGATTTTTTTCCCTCTCAATCCTGCAGTGTTTTATCTCTTCTATAGAAGTGTGGCTTTTTATCATCATGATCTGAAAATCTTTCCTTGTCTACTCCTTCCTTACAAGTCTCTATGCTAACTTTTGGCAGTAGAGGAAGCATTATGTAGTAAGAAGATGCCTTTCTTTTTAATCAGGAACTTATTCTCAGTAGTCAAGCTGAATCAACTAGAAATTCATTATCTACATTTAAAATTCAGATGTAATTTCATAGATAATGTACAAAATATTAAATGTAGAAGATAAAATATTCGGATTATTACAGTGCATCTGTCCTGAGCCAATAGACTTTGCAATGTACATATTGTGGGTAAAATGTCTTTTGTAGACACTGTTACACATTTCCACATTGATTGTTGTTTAGTCATTAATAAATTATGTTCCCGAGAAGTAATTTGTTTCAGTGTGAGAGCTTTGGCCTTTGGTGCAATAATTATGCCATTCCATCATAAGGAATCTATTTGATACATTTTTAAAATTAGTATGCCCATTTCCTATGTCAGCTTATTACTGTGTCCCATCAGCTTGATTTCAGCAATGACATTAGGATGCATTTTTTGACTAGATGGATATAAGACTACTGGAGAAAGCCCATCTGTAACTATATTCCACATTGCTTAGCATCCCACAGTTCATTAATGCCCAGGTATTCTGGAGATAATTGGACAGCGATTGTATGATGGCATATTTTATAAATCACTGCAGTGTAAACTAAATGAACACTTTGAAATATCTCAATAGATGTTTGTTTCATTCCTAGATCATAAAAAGTGAATGAGTATCTGCTCCTTGATCGAAATTGGGGATATTAGAATGGGTCACAGTCCCCACACACAGTTCCCCTTCAAAAAGTCACTGTTTACTGGAGAGCATAGCCTTGTAAACTGATCATAGTAACATCAGGTAGCTGAGAGCCTGTAGGTAAATACTCTAGAACCTCCAGCAATGGAGCTGGGGAGATTCATTGCTGACATTTGATGCTCACATCTTCCCTTTGTGCCTAAAGTCTCTTACATGGAAAAGCAAAAGTGTACTAATTCTGCTCTTTTTCTGGATTTTTTTTTTTTGGCCTGGTTTTTATCTTTCTCCTGCAAGTCTATCAAATGGTGAATGAATCCATTATGACTAGTTTGCCCTGTCCCAAAGCTGTTGACAACACAGGGGAAAGGATCTGCACTGTAGCCTATGCCAAAATGCCCATTTATCATTAAAAGTTGCCATTAATGCTGTCCATTCTTTGCCTTGGTGAAGAATTTATGATAGAAATGGGTATTCATTTTGAGAGCAAGAAGATTATTTCACTAGGCCTGAATCAGTGTACTTGAATTACATCAACAAAAATCGGTCGATCATGCTGGCCAAAGAGAAAGCTCTATACTTATGTGTGGAAACTTTAAGGAAAAGAAATCTCTTCATTTTGCTTTAAGCTTCAAGGGTCATTCAACATATAGCAGTAAATATTTTGAACACTCTGTTGGCCTTTTATTCACCCACTCATTCATCAAATATGTGTCTAGTGCCTATTAAGAGCCAGGCAGTGTTTTAATTTTGAGTGAGGCTGTATTGAATAAGGCAGACAAGGGACCTGATCTCTTGGATTTGAACTTCCAGTTGGGAGACATATGTGAACAGCAAACAAAGACGAGAACAAGATGATTTCAAATAATGGTAACTTCCTTGAAGAAAACACGTTTAGATGATGTCATAGAAGGTAATGCAGTGGGCATAGGAGATAAGTTACCATATTTTCACAAATAACCCCCCAAAATGAAAACCACTGCTATCGAGTCAATTCCGACTCATAGTGACCCTATGTTGTTCTTATTAGGTGCCCTGTAGGACAGAATATAACTGCCCCATAGGGTTTCCAAGACTAATAATCTTTACAGAAGCAGACTGCCTCATCTTTTTCCTGTAGAGCAGCTGGTGGGTTCGAAATGCTGACCTTTTGGATTGCAGCCCCATGCTTTAACTAATGCTCCTATGTAAATAACATGCACATACATATAATGTGCACATTGTACATAGGAAACTAACATGGGAGGGGGTTGTGCAGTTTGCAAAAAATCATATAATGTGAACATTATTTACATTAACATATGGCAAATTGGGTAGTCAGGGATGATTCCTTGAGGTGGGATTTGAACTAATCTGAATGACAATCATGAAAGAGTTTTGTAAAGATCTGGACCCAGAGACTTCCTGCCAGAGGTAATAGCATGTTCAAATGTTCAAAGGCCATGTAGCAGGAACAAGTTAACATGTTTTAGGAACCAGAAGAAGGCCAATGTAACCAGAATAC
Organism: Orycteropus afer afer; assembly: GCF_000298275.1. Lineage (NCBI taxonomy): Eukaryota > Metazoa > Chordata > Mammalia > Tubulidentata > Orycteropodidae > Orycteropus > Orycteropus afer. The sequence goes on from NW_006921948.1 coordinate 939,672, forward strand.
GGCAAAGGAGGAGAGCAATTAGAAATGAGGTCATATGTAGAAACTAGGTCACTGTGGGCCAGGTGGGAAATCTAATGACTTTGGGTTTTATTAAACAATTAAAGGAAACTACTCAAGGATTTTTCAGGCAGGAAGCAGGAGCTGGCAGACATCTGGAACAGGTAAGGGGAGAGGAAAGGCGGAAAGCGGAGCTGGTGGATGGCCGGAACAGTTAAGAGGAGAAACCAGGAGGTAAGCAGGAGCCGGCAGATGGCTGAAACAGGTAGAGGGGAGGCCAGGAAATGAGCAGAGTAGTATTTGAAACAGCTAAGGGAGATGAACTTGTCTGTCAGTTTGTTGTACTGTGGTGGGTTGCATGTTGCTGTGAGGCTGGAGGCTATGTCACCAGTGTTTCAAATGCCAGCGGGGTCACCCATGGTAGACAGATTTCAGCAGAGCTTCCAGACTAAGACAGACTTGGAAGAAGGAGAGGCCATCCACTTCTCAAGGAATTGGCCACTGAAAACCCTATGAACAGCAGTGAAACACTGTCTAATATGTTACTGGAAAACTTTATTAATAGCCCTGAAACATTTTCTGATACAGTGCTGGAAGATGAGCCCCTCAGGTCGGAAGACACTCAAAATACGATTAGGAAAGAGCTGCCTCCTCAGAATAGAGCTAACTGTAATGATGTGGATAGAGTAGAACTTTCAGGACCTCCATTTGCTCATTTGGCATGAATCAAAATGAGAAGAAAGAGCTGCAAACATCCATTAATAATCTGAACATGGAATGTACGAAGTATGAAACTAGGAAAATTGGAAGTTGACAAAAATTAAATGGAACACATAAAGATTGATATCCTAAGCATTACTGAGCTGAAAAGCATCAGTTTTGTCCACTTTAACTCAGACAACCGTATGATCTACTATGCTGGGAATGACAAACTGAAGGAGAATGGTATGGCATTCATTACCACAAACAGTGTTTCAAGATCTATCCTGAAGTACAATGCTGTCAGTCATAGGATATTATCCATATGCCTACAAGGAAGGCCAGTTAATACTGCTGCTGTTATTCAAATTTACGCACCAACCACCAAAGCCAAAGATGAGGAAATTGAAGATTTTTACCAACTTCTGCAGTCTGAAATTGACTGAACATGCAATCAAGATGTG
>NW_006921948.1:941309-941794 GCF_000298275.1 Orycteropus afer afer
AAGACAAAGTCAATTATCATAATGAAATGTGCAAATTCAAATTCAAATGGCATTTCTCAAGCTGAAAGAACCGAAGAAAAAAGTTAAGCTTGGAGTTGCAATATTGAAAGATTCTAAGGGCAATATATTGAATGATTCAGGAAGCATCAAAAGAAGATGGAAGGAATACACAGAGTCACTGTACCAAAAAGAATTAGTCAATGTTCGTCCATTTCAGAAGGTGGCATATAATCAAGAACTAATGGTACTGAAGGAAGAAGTCGAACCTGCACTGAAGGAACTGGTGAAAAACAAGGCTCCAGGAATTGACAGGATACCCATTGAGATGTTTCAACAAATGGATGCCACGCTGGAGGCACTCACTTTTCTATGCCAAGAGATTTGGAAGAGAGCTACCTGGCCAACTGACTGGAAGAGATCCATATTTGTACCCATTCCAAAGAAAGGTGATCCCACAGAACGTGGAAATTATCAAACAATATCAT
>NW_006921948.1:943194-944145 GCF_000298275.1 Orycteropus afer afer
ACTAAGACGGACTTGGAAGAAGGAAGGTACCATCCACTTCTCAAAGAATTGGCCAGTGAAAACCTTATGAGTATCAGTGAAACACTGTCTGATATATTACTGGAAAACTTTATGAATAACCCTGAAACATTGTCTGATATAATTCCGAAGATGAGCCCCTCAGGTCAGAAGGCACTCAAAATATGATTGGGGAAGAGCTGCTACCTTAGAGTAGAGCCGACCTTAATGATGTGGATAGAGTAAAGCTTTTGGGACCTCCATGTGCTGATGTGGAATGACTTAAAATGGGAAGAAGCAGCTGCAAACACCCATCAATAATCAGAACATGGAATGGATGAAGTATGAATGTAGGAAAATTGGAAGTTGTCAAAAATGAAATGGAATCCATAAAGATTGATATCCTAGGCATTAGTGAGCTGAAATGGACAGGTTTTGGCCATTTTGAATCAGGCAATCATAATGATCAACTATTCTGGGAATGACAGATTGAAAAGGGATGGTGTGGCATTCATCATGACAAAAAGTGTTTCAAGATCTATCCTGTAGCCAGTACAGGATAACATTCATACTCCACAACTAAAAAGCATCAACTCTTTTTCAGTCCTCCTTATTCATTGTGCAGCTTTCACATACATATGAGGTGATTGAAAACACCATGACTTGGGTTAGGTGCATGTAAGTCTTCAAAGAGACATCTTTGCTCTTTAGTACTTGAAAGAGGTCTTTTGCAGCAGATTTACCCAGTGCAATACGTCATCTGATGTCTTGACTGCGTGTTGATTTGGAACCAAGTAATATGAAATCTTTGACAACTTTAATCTTTTCTCCAAGGAAGCACAGTATGACAAACTGACAGACAAGTTGTTGTTGTTATTTGCCGTCGAGTCGGACCTGACTCATAGCGACCCCTCCTTGGGTTTCGGAGGCAGTATCACTATGGAAGTAGATTGC
>NW_006921948.1:945060-945962 GCF_000298275.1 Orycteropus afer afer
TTAGCAGTCAAGTGCCTTAGGCACTATGCTACCAGAGCTCCTAACAACTGTATTATACTTTCTTTTTTTCTGTGGGCTATATCTGTCTTGGTTAACAGTTCTTTAGTTTGACTTCTCAGCTCTCACTTATGTGGGCTGGTATCTCCCTGCATTCAAGTGTACCTTTTTTCTTCCTTTCTTTTTTGCTGAATAAATCTTCTTAATCTCATTTTAAGGGCTGATTTTTTTTTTCTCACTACAACATAGGTAAGGGAGCCCCTTTGGGGAAGTTTATGCAGGCCAACCTTGTGTGGCGCAGAGCAGGATAGAAAAGGGCTGAGTGCAGATTAGGGGAGACAAATGGAAGACAGCCAGTAGAGTTGTTGTTCTTAGTTACCATCAAGGTTATTGTGATTCATGTACAGTATGTTTGTTTATGTTTACCGATGTGTTTGCCTGTTTCTTTTTCTCTCTCCTTTCTTCCTTATATCTCATTCTTACCTTAGGGGTTAATTGTATCTCTTCATGATGTTCCTCCTTTAGTAGTTCTTTGATGAGAACCTTGTGAAAAAATATCTTTGTTTCACACTTTGATGTAGATGTAGCAATAATTGGCTCAGCATCGTTGCTGTGTTGCATTCCAGTATAAGAATGTACCATAAGTTATTTTTTCATATTTGGCAATTATAAATATTGTTACTATGAATAGTCAATGTCTTTTGTTTCACATGTATGCACATTTCTTTATGTATATATCCAGGAAGGCAATTTCCAGGTCATGGTATATGGATGTTTACCTTTATTGAGATAATGCCGAAAGATGTCCTAAGTGGTTGCACCAATTTATATGCTCACCAGCACTAGCTGAGAGTTCTGATTATAGGGATTTATTTCTGTGACTTTTAATGTATATTTCTATTTTA
>NW_006921948.1:946915-954262 GCF_000298275.1 Orycteropus afer afer
GAAAGAGGGGGAGGCCTTCAACGAGATGGATTGATATGGTGGCTGCAATGACAGGCTCAAGTATAGCCTAGGAATGAGATGTTGATTCCACCACTCATCTGTCAATTTGTTGCACTGTGGTGGCTCCTGTGTTGCTACAAAGGTGGAAGCTATGCCACCAGTATTTCATATACCAGCAGGGTCACTCATGGTGGACAGGTTTCAGTGGAGCTTTCAGACTAACACAGACTGGAAAGAAGGACGGGGCCATCACTTCTGAAAAAAATTGACCACTGGAAATCTTATGAATAGCAGTGAAATACTGTCTGATATATTACTAGAAAACTTTATGAATAGCCACAAAACAGTGTCTGTTATAGTGCCCAAAGATGAGCCTCTCAGGTCGGAAAGCACTCAAAATCTGACTCAGTGGGAAAAGCGGCTCTTTGGGAAAAAAAGACCTGGACATCTGCTCATCTAATGATTACAGTCTTGAAAATGTTATAGGGCAGTTCTGTTCTGACTTATAGGGTCACTGTGAGTTGGAATGGGCTCCACAGCACACAACATCACCACCAACAAATACCTTCTAATATGATCTACCTGAAACGTAATTCTGAATAGCTCACTGCCCGTCTGAAAACCACACAATTGGAAAAGCTTCCCATTGCCAACCTAAAAAATCCAAACTATGCCATGTGACATACAGAGCATCCAAGGCTTGGACTTAGATGTTTTCCAGTCTCACACCCCATCAATTTTCAATCATGTACAATAGACATTGCCTTTTTTTTTTTTTTTTTACAGAATGATATTTGTGTTTCCCCAAGCCTGTTTTGCTGTTCTACACTTCCAGGACATGGGACATGCTGTTCCCTATGTCTGAAACATTCTCACCTCTTGCCACCATCCTCTTTGATTTCTAATACTATCTCATTCTTCAGACCTAAGATAAACTGCCACCATTGACAGGGAGTCTTCCTAGATTCCTCAGATTCATGCTGGTTTTGCTCCCATATTGCATAACCTGTCAGGTTCCCTTGCCATTCATTATTTAGTGGTCTTACTCTCCCCACTGTGCTCTGAGCTAATTCCTGTGATTTGGGTACCATGTTATCACCAATGTTTGGCACAGTAATTGGCACATAGTAAGAACTCAGTTGATATATGTTGAATGAAAGCATAATATGGATTCTTTTCCATTGGATATTTGATTGGCTTTTAAAACACTTCTCAAAAATAAAGGTTAAAAATTGCTTTTTCTGTACTTCTTGTATATCTCTCTGTGTCTTCCTTAGTGTGATTGTGTTGGTCACTCACTTTTGGTATATTGCCTGTCCCTTCACCCAAATCAATACTTGTCTCTTACCTATCTTACAATTTTTACTTCCCTCCCCTTCCAAACATGGTAAACAGAAAAGAAAGTTCCCTTCCTTGTGTAAACCTTTCCTTGACTTTTTATAGTAGTGGACTCATACAATATTTGTCCTTCTGTGATTGACTTATTTCACTCAGCATAATGTCTTGAGTTCATCCATGTTATGAGGTTCTCATGGGCTCTACATTATTCCTTAGTGTTGCATAATATTCCATCATGTGTATGTACCACAATTTGGTTAGTCCTTCCTTTGGTGATGGGCACTCAGGTTGTTTCCATCTCTTTGCTATTGTGAATAGTGCTGCAATGAACGTAGGTGTGGATACATCTATTTGTGTCCTGGCTCTCACTTATTTATGATATATACCCAATAATGTAATTATAGGATCAAATGGTATTTCTATTTAGAACTTTTTAAGGAATCTCCATATTATTTTCCCCAGTGGTTGTATAATTTTACAGTCCCACCAACAGTGTATGAGAGTACCAATCTCTCCACACCCTCACCAGCATTTGTATTTTCTGCCTTGTTGAACTTTGCTATTAGTGCTGGGTGACATGTTATTTTATTGTTCTTTTGATTTACATCTCTCATATGGCTACTGAGTATTTCTTCATGTGTTTGTTAACCACCTGAATATCTTCTGTGGTGAAGTGTCTATGTCTTCTGCCCATTTGTAAATTGGATTGTTTGTCTTTGTAATGTTGAGGTGTTGGGTTTTCTGTAAATTTTAGAGATAAGTTCCTTGTCAGATATGTTGTTGCTGAATATTTTTTCCCAATCTGTAGGTTCCGATTTCACTCTTTTGGAGAAGTCTTTTGATGTGAGTAAAAACAAACACTTTTACATACACAATACTTCATTATCAGTAATAACAAACATTAATCTATGGATGGATACCTGGGTAGACAGGTTGAATGATCAGGTATGTCTAGGCAAAAGGGAATATACACATGACCATATATAACTTTCACAGATAATATTTTTACATACATATTTGTATGTGGTATAAGAAAATCCATATATATAATAGAGGAACCAGGGCCAAAGTTATGAAAACTTATTATCCACAGGAAAACACCCTGAGGGAGCAAGGTGTTGGGCCTGTGGGCTCAAGACCATGGTCGCAGGGGACATCAAACTCAATTGACATAACATACTACACAAAAACATTATTCTACATTCTACTTTGATGAGTAGTGACTGGGGTCTTAAAAGCTTACAAGTGGCTATCTAAGACACAAGAATTTGTTTTACCTCATCTGGAGCGAAGAAGAATGAAGAAAACCAAAGACACATGCAAACAATTTGTCCATGACTATGAGACCAGAAGCACTAGATGGTGCCTGGCTACCACTTTCAGCCACTCAGAAAAGGATCAAAATGGGAGATCCTGGGTAAAGTGGGAGAAAAGTGTGGAACAGAATTCAAAATCCTAAAAAAGACCAGGCTTACTGGTCTGATAGAGACTGGTGGAATCCTTGAGACTGTGGTCCCTAGTCCCCCTTTGGGCCTGGAATTGAACTCTCTCCCATGACTTTCAGCCAAAAATTAGACAGGCGTGTAAGATGAAAATTTACACCAGGTAGGTACACCTCTTAGAACAATCAATCATGGGAGATCAGAAGGTCATTATTTGCACAGGGAAATAGCTCAGAGAGCAGGAATGCATAGTAAAGAAGGACACAGGGAAAAGGTAACCACAGGGAGGAAGTGGGAAGAGAGCTGTTACATTAATGGGGATTACAATCAATGTCATGAAATAAAATGCATATGAATTATTACATGGAAAATGACTTTGGTCTGTAAACTTTCACCCAAATCACAATAAAGAAATGCTTTCTCAGTTACCACCTACTTGGAAGGAAGGAAAGAAGCCCTCATGCAGTGCAGTGGTTAAGAGCTCAGCTGCTAACCAAAAGGTCGGTGGTTCAAACCCACCAAGTGCTCCATGGGAGAAAGATATGGCAGTCTGCTTCCAGAAAGATCTGCAGCCTTGGAAACCCTATGGGACAATTCTATTTTGCCCTACAGGGTCACTATGAGTTAGAATTGACTTGATGGCAATGGTTTTTATTGTTATTATTACTATTATTATTGGAAGAACCATTCTTTTTTATATGCGTAGCTTCTGGTAGACTTATTGAATAACCCGTCTCATTTCTTTCCAGGCAGTGTTGTATTTCTGATGAGAACAAAATTGCTGTGAGGATGTTGTAAAAAGTGCAAGTGACTGCAGCTGCCAGAAACTGTCTTTTGAAAAAGTAATCACCACAGCAAATGTGTGTTTCCTCATAATATGGATTTTTGACGTGTGTGGACACAGTGTGTTTTGAATTCCATAAAAGATAAGAAAAATGCAGTCTGGCAAAAGTTACTATTGCATTTTAATTAGGTTTTTTTTTTTTTCATATTTATTGATGCTGTAGCCTCAATAAGGTCTATGAAAGTTGTTTCTTTTAAATGAGGGAAAAGAGTAGCAAAGAGTGAAGGACGACAGGTTCCGATTGGCAATGGAACGGCGGTCAGCGGTTCAGCAAAGCAGAGTAGGATTGGAACCATTAAAAAAGATTCTTTTTTAAACCATCAGATTTATAAAATGTCTCCTAGAGGTTTCACAAATGCATTGCTATTTATTTATTTTAAGCTAAAAATTCTGTGAGATGAATATATTAATTGTATATTAGAAATGGATGAACAAAAAATCCCTGGAAGAGGTCAAAAGGCTTCATGCTTTCTAAGCTACTACAAATTTTCTGTCACATCTCAAATATTTGCAAATATAATGCACATTCACATACACACATATTTATATATATGTCCTATTCTATCTCAGATACTGTGGTACAATCTTCTTGTTCACAGAGTTGAAAGTCTTTATGAAAGCAAGATTACGTTAAAAAAAAAAGGAAAGAAATTATTGTTTTAGGCTATATGACAGAATGCTGCTGTTGCTGTTATGTGCCATCGAGTCGGACCTGACTCATAGCACCCCTCCTTGGGTTTCTGAGGCAGTATCACTACGGAAGTAGATTGCCCCATCTTCCTTCCAAGGAGTGGCTGATGGATTTGAACCACCAGCCTTCTGGTTAGCAGAAACCTTAGGCACTACACTACCAGAGTTCCCTATGACAGAATAGCTATCCAATTTCCACTTGACACCTAAAACTACCAGATAAAATTAAACAAATAAGTTTAAGTACATGTCTGAGATTTAAGAAATAAAAGAAAATCTTCAGGGTTCAAAATTCAATTTCCCAGGTTTTATTTCAATTTCTGGCCATTGTGGGAGAACAGAAACTGAATTACCTTGCCACTTATAAAACGGGTTGAAATATGTGAAGGCACTAATTTCGGACATGGGACACAGACTGTACAAAACTGTGATATGTAATAAAAGGTGAACGAAATGAATTGAGCTCTACAGTCACCTCATCTTTTGCCCTGGATGCACACATCGGTCCTATGCTGAGAAGGTTATCCCCAAAAGACCATGTCTCACTGAATGAGGAGACAGAGATTCGAGTTCACAAAATGGGAGTGGGCTGTACATTGTACGATAGAGTTCTGGAGAGGAGAGAGCTGTGCAGGAAAAAAGAGCTAAAGAAAGCAGTACAAGAGTCATTTCGAGACTTAAAAAAAAAAAACAACCATATATGCATAGAATGAAACTGCATAATATTTGGGCCAAAAGCAAGGTGAGGTGTGATAAGTAGTTATCAGAGATCACAGAGACTGAGAATAGTTGGAGCTCCTGCCAGGGAGAGAGCAGAATCCTTACTGACCCTGCAGATTGTTCAGCAGAGACCCCACAGATAACACCCCAGAGGAGTGAAGCTTCACTTGTTCATTTAAAACTTTCCCCAAAACAAACGAACAAAAGCAACAACAAAAAATTCCACATCCAGATGGCTTCCCTGGTGAATTTAGCAAACATTTAAGAAAGAAATAAGAGCAATTTTATGACAACATTCCCAGAAAATAAAAAGGAAGGAAAACTTATTTTACAATGCTACAATTATCCCCCATGAACATAGATATAAATACCGTGAACAAAATTTTAGTCTAGCATATTAAGCAACATATAAAAAAGACCATATCACGATCGAATGGCATATATGCCAAGAATGGTTAAACACCAGCAATGTTAGGAGTGGCTAACATTGAACCACCAGCCTTCTGGTTAGCAGTCAAATGTCTTAGGCACTATGCTGCCAAAGCTCCCTTAGAAACGGTTAAACATTAGAAAATATTTAAACATTGCAAAATGGTTAAAAATTAGAAAATGGTTAAACGTTGATTAAACATTATAAAATCAAGGAATGTAATTTATATTAACAAACTTCAAATATATCATTTCAAAAGATCTGTAAAAAGCAGTTGCAAACTGCAGAACTCTTCCAGTTGAAAAATTCTCAGCCACACAGGGTTACAAGGGATCTTCCTAACTTGGTAAAAGCCACATAAAAAAATCAGATACATGCAGAAGACATTAAGTGTGCTTATCAAGGATCCAGTGTCCAAGATAGTTGTTGTTGTTATGTGCCGTCAAGTCAGACCTGACTCACAGCGACCCCTCCTTGGGTTTCTGAGGCAGTACCACTATGGAAGTAGATTGCCCCATCTTCCTTCCGAGGAGTGGCTAGTCGGTTTGAACTGGCAGCCTCTGGTTAGCAGTCAAGTGCCTTAGGCACTATGCTATTACTATATAGAAATTCAATTTTATTTCTACATACTGACAACAAACTGTTGGGAATGGAAAATTAAAAAAAATATCATGCATACCATCTTAAAATATAAAATACATAAGGATGAATTTTATAAAGTTGACACAATATTAGAATGTGGAAAATTACTTAATATTGCTGTGAGATAAATTAATGATGATTGAAATAGAGAAAAATACTCTGTTCATTGATCAGAAGACTCGATATTTCTAAGATATCAGTTCTTCTCAAACTGATTTATAGACTCAATGTCATACTAATTCAAATTCCAGCAGGATTTTTCATTGAAATTATTGACCTGATTCTAAAATATATGTGGAAATGGAAAGTATCTATTCAAAGCCATTTTAAACAAGATCAAGGTTGGTGGATTTATAATAACTTATTTTAAAACTTACTATTAAACAATAGGAGTTAAAGCAGAGTGATATTCACATAGGACAAATACGCAAATCACAAGAAATGAATAGAGTACAGAAATGCATGTATGTCTATATTTTTGATTGTTAATAAAGCATGCAAGATTATTCAACAGATAAGGGATTTTTTTTTCAGTAAACAGTTCTGGAAAAACTGGATATCCATGTAAACATGTAATTCATTTCTGCCCTTATAGCATACAAAATAAATTAACTTGAAATGGAGCACAGACCAAAAAATAAATCAAAACTATAAATATTCTAGAAGAAAACATAATATAAAATGTTTGCAACCCTAGCTAAATAGGACACAAAAATATGTACCCTGAAGACAAATTTTGATCAAATGAACTTCATTAAAAAAATAAAAGTATCTATTCTGGGAAAAAAAAGTCACAAAAAATATAAAAAAGATGAGGCATAGAAAAAGAAAAATATTCACAATATATTGAAAAACTGACTTGAATTTAAAATATATAAATAATTCATACAATTCAATACAAGAAGGTGAAAAATACTTAGTAAAAAGAAAAAAAAATTGGCCAAATATTTAAACAAACATTTCACCAAGGAAAGTATGTTGTTGTTAGGTGCCATTGAGTCAACTCTGACTCATAGAGACCCTTTGTACAATAGAATGAAACACTGCCCAGTCCTATTGTTTTTTGTTGTTATGTGCCGTCGAGTTGGACCAGACTCATAGAGACCCCTCTTTGGGTTGCCGAGACAGTATCATTATGGAAGTAGATTGCTCAAACTTCCTTCCGAGGAGTGGCTGATGGGTTTGAGCCACCAGCCTACTGGTTAGCAGTCAAGTGCCTTAGGCACTATGCTACCAGAGCT
>NW_006921948.1:954792-956255 GCF_000298275.1 Orycteropus afer afer
GGTGATACTGCCTTGGAAACCCAAGGAAGGGTTGCTATGAGTTGGATTCGACTTGATGGCAGTGAGTAAAGGAGCTGTGGTGGCATAGTGATAAGACACTTGACAGCTAACCAGAAGGTCAATGGTTCAAACCCACCAGTCACTCTGCAGAAGGAAGATGGGGTGATCTACTTCCATAAACATTTACAGCCTCAGAAACCTAAATGTGGTTGCTGTGAGTTGGAAATGACTCTATGGCAGTGAGTTTGGTTTGGAGTTTTAAGGGATCACAAAATACTCATTTCAAAATGGTATGTTTCCAGGTCCACTTGTTTGTTAATTCACTGTGAAAGTTGTCCTCTACCAGAATTAGCAGAACAATGGTTTTATCAGTCTAAATTAAAAAGAAAATAAATGAAGAGAAAAGGAAAACGAGCAAGAGGTAGAGATGTAAGGCTGTAAATAGGTGAGGGTGTGAGATCTTTTAAGAAACATCAACAACACATCATTTCAGATTTCTTAGCCTAACTCTAACACTGTCTGTGTCTAGCTTCTACATGACCATCCCAGTAGCTGAACTATTACGCATAGAGTGGGCCCAAGAGAAATATAGGTGGAAAGTAGCTTACATAGAATATATCTGTCAAAGCCTATGTATTTTGTGGGAAGGAATGGGGTGTGTAGTAAGACTTGTATTGAGAAAAGCTTTATTGTAGGACTCCTTTAGAGAGAATCTCTAATCAAGAGAGCTTCTAGAAGAGTGATCTCTTGATTACTTGCATTCTAATCACCCAAGACATTTATTAAAATCCAGATTCCTGGGTCCTATCCCAGACTATCATTCCAGATCATTCTGAGGCATGTTTAAATTTGAGCATCACGTCTAAATCAGAGAATCACATTTAAATCAGACTCCTTTTGCAACAGTAATGATTAACAGGGGCACGTTATGGAGCCCTTCTTTCAGTGGGCAGTCCGCTATGCAGTTTTGACAAGAATATACAATTCAGTATGGAATGAATTGTTTTCAAGAAGAAGAGCTCTTGTCCTGCCTATATACCTCCAGACCACAGTTGGCTCTGCTCATAAAATTGACATTTCCTGTAAGGAGCTTTGGTGGTACAGTGCCCTCTGGTTAGCAAACTAGAAGGTTGGAGGTTCAAACTCACCAGCTGGTCCATGGAAGGAAAACGGGGCAATCTAGTTCCATAAAGATTTACCACCTTGGAAAACCAATGGGGGTTTCTATGATTCACAATTGACTTGATGGTAGTGTGTTTGGTTTGATTTGGTAAGGATACCAGAAACCAAACTCAGTGCCATCAAGTTGGATCTGACTCATAGCGACCCCTCCTTGGCTTTCTGAGTCAGTATCCTTACAGAAGTAGATTGCCTAGTCTTCCTTCTGAGGAGTGGCTGGCGGGTTTGAACTGCCAACCTTCTGGTTAGCAGTCAAATGTCTTGGGTACTACACCACCTGAGCT
>NW_006921948.1:956925-957888 GCF_000298275.1 Orycteropus afer afer
ATAAGAGTCTTTGCATGTTGGGGCAGGAGTAGATGTAGAGGCCATCCATCACCTCTTCAAGTCATCGGCATGAGGGAGAACAGAGTTTGGTTTACTCTGAAATACCTGCAGCTGAATGAAGCTCCAGTACCTCTCCCTTGGATGGGCTCGGTGAATGCTGGGAATTGGTGGGAGCTGTATAGTGTACTACAGCAGAAGCAGAAGGCAGCTTGCAATCAGCATATCCATGTAAGCATTTCTGGTAAATAGCCTGAAGAGATTTCCAAATTTTCAAGCTTCAGTGATTTCTCTCATTCTAAACATTCATGTTATTACCTAATTTTCTATTAGTATTCTTTTGTTTTTCATAAGGAGGGTCTCCAAATTGTATAAGATTCAGGGCCCACAGAACCTGGATTCCCCCTTGAAAAACAGCAAAGTGTAGTTGATTGAATGTGGGCTTTAGATTAGAATGACCAAGGTTCAAATACAAGCTCTATCACTTATATGCTCTGTGGCTTTGTGCATATCATAGAATATCTTTAAGTTGCTTATCTTTAAAATGTGGATAGAAATGATCCCATCACAGGGTTGTTTGGAATATTCTGTGGAGTATGTATATATAGTGTATGATATATGCATATTAGGGAAAACAGTGAGTGGCAGTGATGGCCACAACATTCTCACAAAGGAACTTGTTGGTGACATGAAACGTAACAATTCAATAGGGAGGACATGGCTAGTGTAGGATCATAGATGACTTGACAAATATATGTCACAGATGACCCTCAAGTGCAGGGCCATATCTACTTTGTTCAACATTCCCAGCACCTAGGACATGGATAAAACATGTAGTAGCTGCTTCATAAATAATACTGAATGGTTATGAGTGGTTATTAATGCAAAATCATTACATCCATTTCTGATATGAAGAGATATTGAGCATTAGCTACCAGAGAAACACTTAGACTGATTGCTATCACC
>NW_006921948.1:960048-972598 GCF_000298275.1 Orycteropus afer afer
TCCAACTGATTTTTGGATGTTGATCTTATATCCTGCGACTTTGCTAAATCCCTCAATTAGTTCCAGTAGTTTTTTGATTGAATCTCTTGGGTTATGTAAGATACTTTTTAAAAAAAATTCAGAAATTTTACTCTACATACCAAGTACCTAAAGCCATAGCTATATCAGTTTAAATTCACATGTTTGGTCATTACCAATATACCCTCTATTCATGGGCAAGGCAGGTCATATTTAGTTTTGTCCTTTGCTTATTATCATCACTACTGTTGTTCTCCTCCCTCAATATGGCATGTGTTCAATGAATGCCTCTTAATTCCTCTCATAAACACTTAGTTCATTACTGGAGTTTCCTTTCAGTATGTGAGTAGTGGGAGTTTTGGTAGCGTAGTGCCTAAGGCATTTAATTGCTAACCAGAAGGCTGGCGGTTCAAACCCACCAGCCACTCCTTCGAAGGAAGACTGGGCAATCTACTTCCATAGAGATACTGCCTCAAAAACCCAAGGAGGAGTCGCTATGAGTCAGAACCGACCCAAAGGCAGTGAATTTGGTTTGGGTTTTGGTATCTGAGTAGTAAGAGCAAGAAAGCAGCCAACTCTGCTGAAGTGCTTACCCTAGGATAGGCAACGTGCTAGGCAGGTTACAGACACACAGTTAACCCTCACGGCAGCCTTGGGAGCTGGTTTTGATTAAAAAAAAGAAAAAAAAGATTAGATCTTTTCCTGTTATAGGAGGATTGAAGCAAAAAATAAGAAAATCTGCTTAATTAAATTAAGAGATGGTCTCATGAAGTCAAATATTGGTATAATGGTTATATATTTCTGTGCATGCCTACACTTAACATGTATCTGTGTATAGGGCTCCAATGGTGTTTTCTTCTTTTTTTTAATCACGGGCCTTACTTATAGATCTCAAGTGTTGCAGGTAATATGATGCACAAAAAATGGGAAAGTGCTGTTCACAGGTATTAGAAAACTGTCAGAGACAATAACCAGATGTGCCACTGTGGTCATGATTAATTATATCTTTCATTAACTGTCTAAAAACTTCATTTACTTAATTAGAATCCTGAGATAAAACATGTGGAAAGCATGAGGACATGATTAACTTATTATTTTGCAGCTGACATCATTCAAACACTGCCTTCCTGCTCCTTTTATTTTACTTTTGCCCAGTCATGCCAATGGTCACAGATACCACTTACCTGTATTATTGTATCAGTGATCTGGTCAGTTGTTCAACTAATCAGAAACAGCCACTAATAATACTCCAGTTAACTTTGCCATGGATGAACAGATCGTCTTGTGTAGCTGTCCCCAACCATCAATGATGCTGCACATTCTCATAGTGAGAGTATCACTTTAGGATTGATCTGTGGCCCTAGACTTTCTAGAATAATTGGTGGATCTAAATGAAAACATAGAACATCTCTTCAATTTATTTTCTCTACTTAAACAGATTCCAAATGAAAGGGACCTGGCATCCGTTTAGTGTCCTGAAACATGGTACTCAAAACAACTCATGTTCTTTCCTCAAGCTATCTTTTTAACATCATCTGATCTTAGCTAAGTATGTGGTATTCAACCTGGTTGGGATGAGACAGGAGAGAACACTGCACATGACATATTAGGCCCTAAAAGGAAGGTCCCCAAGAAGAAGTTAAAATGGGAAAGCATTTCTTCAGGTAAAAGAAGCCAAAAATGGCCATAGCATGGACTCAATTCAAAGGAGTAAGTGAAGTCCCAAAATAGAAGGACCGATCCAGTTAGGGTCAAAGGGCTGGAGACTGAGGAAGTGCCGAGATGTGATGGAGCATGGAAGGGAAGTGGATCTTGAATATGTGCTGAAAGCCAGAGATGAGATCCTACCTCCCCCTTCTCGTGTGCCAATGAAGGCATCACCACGTTATTCTCCGGTGTTCTCACACATTGTATATTTTGATTCCTATGATCATACAGCTCAGTCTACACCAACTCCCGTTACTCAGTTTCTTTGCAGTTTGAGAACCTATTCATTCTTCAGAGCCCAACCCATAATGCTCTCTGCTCTCCAAAATGTCTTTGATTATGCCATGCAATTATTCACTGCTTGCTGTGATCTCTGGGGACTTTATGGCTATTTTACCCAGATGACAGCTAGGCAGGTATTGTCAATGTCTTCAGTTATGCTTATGGTCACAGGTACCACTTAACAGAGATGTCTTCCAGCATCCAGACTCAGGGCATGCCTTCAATCTTCACCTTCCTTCCACTTCCACAAACATCCAAGCTTTAGCCTCTCCTCTTCTTATCCCCCACACTTGGGTTCTTGAGCAGCTTGACTCTGACTTTTGTACCTCCACTCTTCTCATTTTGCCCTATAGAGACAGTGGTCCTGTGTTACAGTGTTTCCCTTGGAGATGACTAGGAAACTCAATGAAATTAATTCCTCCCGAGCTCCTTGCTCCCAAACCATGGGCAGGAACAGCCATACTCTTTCCCTAGCCCAGGTTCCTAAGATCCTGTGAGCTAAGTCCCAGGGGCCTTCCTTGAATAAGAAAGAGAGATTAGAAACGGCATCCGGTAATACTCAACAAAAGAAAAAGCTTATTGCCAGTAGGAAATCAACTTAATTCTAGTTGTTAAAATTTTTTTTTTTTCTCAAAATGTTGACTTTCAGAAAGGCCACAAGTAACTGTAAGATTAGGCTGTTGTTGTTCCTGTTTCCCATTGAGTCAATTCTCACAGTGATCCTATACAATGTGATCCTATAGGATAGGATAGAGCTGCCCCATAGGGTTTCCCAGGTTGTAATCTTTATAGGAGGAGA
The DNA here is from genome assembly GCF_000298275.1 of Orycteropus afer afer. Classification (NCBI taxonomy): domain Eukaryota; kingdom Metazoa; phylum Chordata; class Mammalia; order Tubulidentata; family Orycteropodidae; genus Orycteropus; species Orycteropus afer. The sequence goes on from NW_006921948.1 coordinate 962,855, forward strand.
TTTCCAGGGTGGTTTTTTTTTTTTCCTACAGAGTGGCTGGTGAGTTCAAACTGCTCACATTTGGCAGCCAAGAGTTTAACCATTGTGCCACCAGGAATATATATGTCCCTGGGTGGCACAAATGGCTAAGTGCTTGGCTACTAACCAGAAAATTGATGGTTCAAATCCACTCAGAAGTGCCTCAGAAGAGAGGCATGGCAACCTACCTCTGATGTCAAAATCGTCTTGATGATATATACATATATATGTAGGTGTGTATATCACAGCAAATGATATGCGTGACCCTAGTGAAATATATTTAAAACTGTTATTAAAATCTGAAATAAAAGACATATGCTGCATTGAAATGCGTCTTTTAATTCTAAAACTACAGCCATAGTCTAGTGGTCTTCAATTTAGCAGCCATAATAGAACAGCTGGTCAGCTGGAGTATTTTCCTGAAGAGCTGTGATCTGAGAAAACTGAAGAATGCCTAAGTGAAGCAGATGTAATCTGTTTTATGAATTTTTATGCTACTCATTAAACATTCATAGACCCCAAGTCAATGTGCCAGCAAAGTACCTTGTCCATTTCTTTTGCATGACCTCTTCCAAATGTGGGCAAGTTTCACTATCTGGAAAACAAAGTACTCCCCTTCTCTGACAAAGCCTGAGAGAATTCAGCCACTATGAAATGTATGCAAAATCTGTCAAGAAGATGTGATGTTTTTCTTGATTAACAGTATTAAGAATTCTGTGTGTTTATAAATCACCACAACAGGAAAAAAAAAAAAAAAAACGCAGAAACTTTCTCTCTTGCACTGCCACCAGTCCAGCCTGGAGATTCTGGTCAGATTTCTAGCAACTGGAAGCCACTCTAAAGGAACAGCATGTGTATAGCAAGTATAGAAACATCAGGTTACCTAACTCAGCTATTGCGTTAACAATGAGAAAAGTGACTTTTCACCAATGTAATTACTGCAATTACAAAATGGCTTTTTAGGCAAAGGCAAGTTGTCATTTCCTTTTGCTTAGAAGATGTAAAGATACATTTGTCACAAGGTCACTTTGGTATTATTGTTTTGTTAATGTGTTTTTCTCCCTGGACAAAGTGACCAAATCAAATAAGTACTTTAAAACAATATGAAAAAAAAAAAAAAACCTGCTATGACTTGGGTCTTTAGATTTTCTTCCCTCTTCCCTCTTTTCATTTTGCAATGCTTTGACAAACCAACAACTGTGCTGTCAAGTTGAGAATTTAAATAGACTTTCACAAAAAGCTTCACGCACACCAGCTGTAATGTCAGCAACCAACTCCATCTTTATTTTCTGTCTTTAAACAGAAACCATAGACTCAAGATGGCTCTTGCCAGCCACAGCTTGGGAGGTAGGCTGTAAGGGCGGGCCTCCCATCTGTGGGAAACCAATCACAAGACAGAATGTGTGGCAGAAAAAGCATCTACAGTCCTGAGAAAGTAGATTGATAATACTTTTGGGAAAAGAATGTTATCGTTTTTAAATTATTCTTGTTATATAATGTAATTTAAACTGATATGGCACAAAATTCAATTCCTGAGCACAAATATATTCTTTCAATAAGGCCAAGTTGATACCATCCCTTGTTAGGAATTTAGAATATTTGTAGGGATTCTAAAGTGTAGTATTCCTCCATTGGCCTTGTAAAGACATAAAAGAAGACAGGAGGGAGGGAAGTTATTAAGGGGGTGAAAAAACCCCCAATCCATACTGGATGATGTTTGCCAGAGGAAGAATTAAAAAAAGGAAAAAAAAAAAAAAAAAGAAGACCAAAGAAAGAAATAATCAAGAGAGGAAAGCTGATACAATAACCCAAAACCAAACCCACTGTCATCAAGTGGATTCTGACTCACAATGACCCTGCAGGGCAGAGTAGAACTGCCCCGTAGGGTTTCCAAGGCTGTAAATCTTTAAGGAAGCAGACTGACTTATCTTTCTCCCATAGAGTGGTTGGTGAGTTGGAACCACAGAACTTTTTTTAGTTAGAAGCCAAATGAGTGCCTTCCACTGTGCCACCAGAACTCCTTGCAGATACAATACAGAGGGGAAAATCAGATTTGCCGGAGAAACAAAAGGCTTTTGGAATTATGTAATTGTTTTGTAATTGTTTTATAACATATGGGAGCTCTGGTAGCATAGTGGCTAAGACACTTGCCTGCTAACCAGACGGCTGGCGGTTCAAACCCACCAGCCACTCCTCGGAAGGAAGGTTGGGCAATCCTACTTCCGTAGTGATACTGCCTCGGAAACCCAAGGAGGGGTCGCTATGAGTCGGGGCCGACTCGACGGCACATAACAACAACAACAACTTTATAACATATAGTCAGAACTGATGGAAAAATTTCAACTAGGAAAAAAGAACAAATGGACAAACTAATTCCTTTTAAAAAGTACACATGTGTTGGACAAAGGAAAAATGAGACTTTTGTACTAAGAGACAAGAGAGACAGGAAAATATTGAAGCATATGGAGTGTTTCCATTCATACTGTAAACAATTTTAAGGAAGCTGTGTTTCTATGGGTGCAGATTGCTGCACTGTGGTCCCTCTCGGCTGATTCTCAGTTACCAGTTTTGCATCTTGATCACAGGCCAGAAGACTTCTCTGTCTGGTAGGATTTATTTCTGTTGAGAAGTGACAGTAAGGGCCATCCATCTCCTTTTCAATCAGAGTTCTTAAATGTTTTAGCTTATAACTGCACTGTGTAGTAAGGATGCCAATGGCCACATGTGGCTATCGACCACTTGATATGTGGTGAGTTCTCACTGAGATATGCTTTAAGTGTAAAATGCAGGATTTTGAAGACTTAGTACAGAAATGATGTGAAATATCTCACATCTTTTATATTGATTGCATATCAAAATGATACTATTTTGGATATAATCAATGAAATAGTATTAAAATTAGTTTCACTTGTTTCTCTTTCCTTTTTTAATGTGGCTATGAATAAATTTTAAATCACATATGCAGCTCCCAGTTGTGGCTTTCGTGATAATTTTATTGGGCAGTACTCATGGAGAATGTAAGATATAGATAGGGTATCGTTCCTTTCTGCACACCATTTGGTATAAGACTCTATGTAGGCACGACACTCTCAGTTAAAAATGTCATTGTTGTTGTTGATGGCTGTCAAGTTGATTCTGCCTCATGGCGACCCCAAGTATGTAGAGTAGATCTGCCTCACACAATTTTCAAGGGTTTGACCTTTCACAAGCAGATCTCCGGGCCTGTCTTCTGAAGTGCCTCTGAGTGGTTATATGGTTAAGTGCTTAACCATTTGTACCACCCAGTTATTACATTGGTTTAACTAGGGGAACAGAAATTAGGAAATAGTCATCTTGTGAAGTCAAATACATCATTTTCATAAAGAGAAGACCTAGTATTTATGGAAGCTTCATGATTCAAGGGGACACGTTAAGCAGATTTACGAACCAGAGGCTGAAGATAACCCATCTCATTTGATTCTTCCACAGCAGAGGGTTTTTTTTTGACATTTTGGCCTTTCCATTTCATCTATTTTTCCTTTTGAGCTGGCAATGGCTGCTGAATTGGGCATAACATGACAATCAATAGTCATTAAGCTTGGATTAAAATGCAGTACTGAGCTCTCAAGGAACTTTACATCTCACAGCCTTCCTGGTTTGCCCCAAATAATATGCCCAAGCAAGTCTGTTCAGGAGTTGGTTGATGGGCATTATCTCACTTTAACTATGTGTATCTGTATTCACTGAAAGGATTCCAGAGTGTTCCCATGATGAAATGGCAAGAATAACATTGTTTTTCTAGTGACACCCCAGTGTATCATGTACTTTTTATGATGTGATGAATCAGAAGCCATACTATCAATATTATAGAAAACCCAGAGCTTTTTCAGTTCACACACGAAAAGAATTTGATTCCTTATAAAGCTGACAACAATCATTAAAATGCCTTTGTATTCAAAATGAGATTTTTTAAAACCCAAAATGCATCTTCTCACTGTATACATATTTTTCTTATAATAGTGACCTTAGAGTGACCTTGTTTTTTTGTTTTTTGGTTTTCAGACACTAAAGTAGATAAATGCGTAAAGAATTATTGACACACAATAAATACTTAATTTGACTTTACTTCATGGAGGATGCAGTGTGTGATAACAAGAGAGGAAGGCTTCATAGTGTTTATAATCTAATTGGAGAGATCTACTTCATACCCACAGAAAGTTAACTATTACTGTGATTCAGCTGTAAAAACTAAGGACAAAATGAATAGTTCACATGGGAAGTGCTTCCAAAGGTGGTGAGAAGGACAGTTCACTAGTAAGACATTGTGCAGTAGTAAAATGAGTAAGGAATTTTGAGATCTGGGAGTAAGTCATGGCTCTGTTGCTGGGTAAAACAACCCAGAGTTGTTGATCCTTTGATTTTATTCTCCTACAGTACTCTGCTGGACACCATTCAGATATTTTCACTTTCTAAACAATACCTAAGTAAAGATTAGGAGCTCTGGTAACATAGTGCCTAAGGCACTTGACTGCTAATAAGAAGGCTAGAGGTTCAAACCCACCAGTCACTCTTCAGAAAGAAGGTTGGGCAATCTACTTCTGTAGGGATATCACCTCAGAAACCCAAGGAGAGGTCACTATGAGTCGGGTCTGACTCCATGGCAACAAGTAAAGATTATGTGTGTGGCAAACTTTACTAAAATCTTAAACTGTAGAGAATACATGCCAGAGGAACACAATAAAATATACACTATTTAATATTAGGGGAGCTCTGGTGGCGTAGTTCCTAAGGCACTTGATGGCTAACCAGAAGTTTGGCGGTTCAAAACCACCAGCCACTCCTCGGAAAGAAGATTGGGCAATCTACTTCTGTAGTGATACTGCCTTGGAAACCCAAGGAGGGGTTGCTGTAAGTGGGAGATGACTCAATGGCACATAACAACAACAACATTTAATATTAGCTGGGAGCTCAAGTAAGGGGAGGGACACAGGTTCCACCGCCCAAGAGGCAGGAAGGAGGGGAAAGAAATCCAGGGGATGCCAGACAGAGCAGCAGGGAGCTCAGGAGCGGGAGGGACACAGGCCCCACCACTAAAAAGGAAGGAAGTGGAAAAGTTTCAAACAGGTAAGGTAGACAAACTTGTCAGTCAGTTTGTCATACTGTGGAGGCTTGCATGTTCCTGTGAGGCTTGAGGATGTGCTACTGGTGTTTCAAATGCCAGCAGCATTGCACATGGTGCACAGGTTTCAATACAGCTTACAGGCTGAGACAGACTAGGAAGAAGGAAGAGGCCATCCACTTCTCAAAGACTTGGCCAAGGAAAACCTTATGAATAGCAGAGAAACACTGTCTGATATACATCACTAGGCAACTCGATGAATAGCCCGGAAACATTGTCCGGTGCAGCGCAGGAGGATGTGCCCCTTATGTCGGAAGGCTCTCAAAATATGACCGGTAAAGAGCTTCATCATCAGAGTAGAACCAACCTTAATGATGTGGATAAAGTAAAGCTTTTGAGACCTCCATTTGCTGATGTGGCATGATTCAAATTGAGGAAAACAGCTGCAAACATCCATTAATAATCCAAACATGGAATGTACAAAGTATACAAGTAGAAAAACTGGAAATTGTAAAAAATGAAATGGAACTCATAAAGAATAATATCCTAGGCATTAGTGAGCTGAAATGGACTGGTTTTGGCCATTTCGAATCAGAAAACCGTATGATCTACTATGCCAGGAATGACAATTTGAAGAGAAATGGCATGGCATTTATCATCTCAAAGGATATTTCAAGATCTGAAACATCCTGAAGTATAATGCGGTCAGTGATAGGATAATATCCATACACCTACAAGGAAGATTAATTAATACTACTATTATTCAAATTTACACACCAACCACCAAAGCCAAAGATGAGGAAATTGAAGATTTTTATCAACTTCTGCAGTCTGAAATTGACCAAACATGCAATCAAGATGTGTTAATTATCACTAGTGAATGGAATGCAAAATTGGAAACAAAGAAGAATCACCAGTAGTTGGAAAATTTGGCCTTGGTGGCAGAAATAATGCTGGAGATCGCATGATAGAATTTTGCAAGACCAATGACTTATTCACTGCAAATACCTTTTTTCAACAACACAAACAGCGGCTATACACATGGACTTGGCTAGATAGAGTACACAGGAATCAGACTGACTACATCTGTGGCAAGAGGCGATGGAAAAGCTCAATATCTTCAGCCAAAACAAGGCCAGGAGCTTATTGTGGAATAGACCATCAACTGCTCATATGCAAGTTCAACTTGAAGTGAAGACAATTAAAACAAGTCCAAAGAGCCAACATATGACTTGGAATATATCCCTCCTGAATGCAGAGACCATGTAAAGAATAGATTTGATGCATGGTACACCAGTGACAGAAAACCAGAGGAATTGTGGGGTAACATCAAGAGCATCACCCATGAAGAAAGCAAGAGGTCATTAAAAAGACAAGAAAGGAAGAAAAGACCAAAATGGATGACAGAAGAGACTCTGAAACTTGCCCTTGAGCGAAGAGTAGCTAAAGCAAATGGAAGAAATGACAAGATGAAAGAGCTGAACAGAAGATTTCAAAGCACAGCTTGAGCAGAAAAAGCCAATTACTATAATGAAATGTGCAAAGATCTGGAGTTTGAAAACCAAAAGGGAAGAAGAACATCCTCTGCATTTCTCAAGCTGAGAGAACTGAGGAAAAAATTTAAGTCTCGAGTTGCAATATTGAGAGATTCTATGGGCAAAATATTGTATGATGCAGGAGGCATCAAAAGAAAATGGAAGGAATACACAGAGTCACTGTACCAAAAAGAACTGGTTGATCTTCATCCATTTCAGGAGGTGGCATATGATCAAGAAGCAGTGGTATTGAAGGAAGATGTCAAAGCTGCACTGAAGGAATTGGCAAAAAACAAGCCTCCAGGAATTGATGAAATGCCCATTGAGATGTTTCAACAAATGGATGCCCCACTGGAGGCACTCACTCAGCTATACCAAGAGATTTGGAAGAGAGGTCCCCGGCCAACTGATTGGAAGAGATCCATATGTGTACCCATTCCAAAGAAAGGTGATCCCACCCAATGTAGAAACCACCAGATAATATCATTAATATCGCATGCAAGTAAATCTTACTGAAGATAATTCAAAAACGGTTCCAGCAGTATATTGACAGAGAACTTCCAGAAATGCAAGCTGGTTTCAGGAGAGGATGTGGAACAAGGGATATCATTGCTGATGTCAGATGGATCCTGGCTCAAAGCAAAGAATACCAGAAAGATGTTTACTTGTGTTTTATTGACTATGCAAAGGAATTCAACTGTGTGGATCATAACAAATTATGGGCAACATTGAGAAGAATGAGAGTTCCAGAACACTTGGTTGTACTCATGGGGAACCTGTACATAGACCAGGAGGCTGTCGTTCAAACGGAAAAAGGGAACACTTCATGGTTTAAAATCAAGAAGGGAGTAGATCAGGGTTGTATCCTTTCACCATACTTGTTCTATCTATATGCTGAGCAGATAATCTGAGAAGCTGGACTATATGAAGAAGAACATGGCATCAGGATTGGAGGAAGAATCATTAACAACCTGCAATACGCTGACGACACAACTTTGCTTCCTGAACATGAGGATAACTTGAGGCACTTACTAATGAAGATTGAAGAATACAGTCTGCAGTATGCTTAAATTTCAATATAAAGAAAACAAAAATCCTCACAACTGGATCTATAAGTAGCATCATGATAAATGGAGAAAAGATTGAAGTTGTCAGAGACTTCACATTGCTTGGTTCTACAATTGACACCAGTGGAAGCAGCAGTCAAGACATCAGACAACATATTGCACAGGGCAAATCTGCTGTGAAGGATCTCTTTTAAATGCTGAAGAGCAAAGATGTCTCCTTGAGGACTAAAGTGCGCCTAACCCAACCCAGGGTCCTTTCAATTGTCTTATATGCATGTGAGAGCTGGACAATGAACAAGGAAGACCAAAGAGGAGTTGATGCTTTTGAGTTGTGGTGCTGGAGAAGAATGCTAAGAGTACCATGGTCTGCTCAAAGATCTAACAAATCTATCCTGGAGGAAGAACAGCTGGAATGCTCCTTGGAGGAGAGAATGACCACACTTTGTCTCACCTGCTTTGGTTATATGGTCAGAAGGGACCATTCCCCAGAGAAGGCTGTCATGCTTGGTAAGGTTGACGAAAGAGGGGAAGGCCCTCAACAAGATGGATTGACACAGTGGCTGCGGCAATGGCCTCAAGTATAGCAAGGATCGTCGAGTTGGCGCGGGACTGGGCAGTATTTCGTTCTGCTATGTGTAGGGTTGCTATGAGTTGGAGACGACTCGACGGTGCCTAACAACAACAACAACAACAACAACACTGAATATTAACATTCTCTTCTCAAAAAAGTCCTCTGGACATTTTGTCTACAAAAGAACTTTCAAAGGTTGATTTTATTTATTTATTTATGGCACAGACTGATTATTTTTCTGGTCTTTCCTCTGTCTTGTCCTAAAACCCCTTCTTCACCCTCATCTCAGCAGAGAAGTTTAGTTCTACCTTTGACTCATCTTGTCCTAGCCAAGCCTGGCAAAAGGTACGGTTAGGTGAGTAGAAGTGGGGATTTAGTAGTACACTGACAAAGTTAGCAAAGTATTTTGTCAAAGACAGTTTTTAGTATGCTGCAGCCATCTTTTGCAAGACCAATTTTTTTTAACCCCAAAAGAAGTACATCACCTAACTCTGTACATGATTGGATTCTTCAGGCAGTTGAATTCAATGTTAGCACAATCCATGAAATCAACAGGCATGGTGGCCAGTAAAAAAGTTGAGTTTGAAGGGATTGTACTTCCAAGACTATCCCCCTTCTTCTATTATGCATCTCATCCATTATTGGCATGATCCCCATCATTCTTTGCAAACAGCATAGGAATCTAGGTGCGTTAAAAGGGCCCCTACACATTAACTCTAGTACAAACAGCAAATTCTTGTATAATTCTGCCCTAGATGTTCTAATATGAGACTCATTCTAGGACCTTAATCAGCATAATGACATTGTCCAGGCCCCAACCTCCTTGTCTGGATTAGCTTGTCATGAAAGTCAGCAGTTGAATTTCAAAATTGCGTCCTTTAATCAGTTTGAATACTGAATGCAGTATGAATTTAGAGTGCATTTGTCAATTATTTATAATGTTCCAAGGCATTCTCATTTAATCCTCGCAACAATCATAAACTTGGCTCTCAATTAGGCAGATTTTACAGATGAAGAAATTGAGGTTGTCAGCAGTGAGGTAACTTGTTCCCTGCCAAAGAACTGGTAGGAGGGAGAGCCGAAGTTCAAAATCAGGTGTGTCTCACTACCCAATTCTGCCTCTGTCTGGATAGGCTGGGCTAGGTGATATGGAGAAAATGGCATCTGATCTTGTTTTTAAATAATGAGCAGCATTTTGATAGATGGAGACATATGTGGATAGAAAGTTCAGAAAGAATATTCCAGACAGAGCATGCCACAGGAAGAAGGGCACCATCAAGAGATGAAACATTATATGAGTCTGTGGTGACACTTCCAGGAAATTAGTTAGCAACAAGATATTTTCAATCATGAGCCTAAGAATTGGCAAACTCTATTTGACTAGCCCCTGTCAACCACAGTCTTATATATGAGTCTATAGTCTCAGATCATGTCATACCAAAGAACTTCAGGATA
>NW_006921948.1:972723-978061 GCF_000298275.1 Orycteropus afer afer
ATAGAGAAATGGTTAAGAAAATTCTAATGCTTTTGACAAATATTTCCAAATTGCCTTCTACAAGTGTACTTTATATGGGAATGCATTGTTCATCACATCATCATCAACACTGAGTTGTAATTAGATGTCACTGTTAATGGAAACCCTTGGTATTCTGGACAAAGATAACTGAACTCAAACATTTTATCAATGTTTGTGTGTTGTTAAAAACTTCAACCATTCTTGGCTATTACTCAGTGATGGATTGTCCCTGTATTAAATAATCCCAGAAAATATTTTTAACTTCCTTTGCATGACATATTTATGGTTTTCCTATATTCCTATATTGTTCATTCTAGTGAGACTGTCAGAATCCTCTCTTCATAAGCCCTCTCTACATTCGATGTGCTGCAGCTTATTAAACCTTATTATAAATAATTCTGTCTAAAGTTAAATTAGCTCTGAGTGAGAATCTGGAATTTTCCCTAATGAATTAACTCAATAACATCTATTTTGGCTGTCAATAGTGTTAGTTTGTTTGTTTATGTCCAGGTTTTCATCTGTGTTCTGAATACTTAAAGTAGTTAGGGACTTGAAAGATGGATAAAGAAAGATTAGTGTAGGTCTTTTTTAAGTAGAATTGTTAAAGGTACTTTTAATAAGAGCTAGAGCAGAGAGTCCTTTTTTTCAGTCAAAGAACAGGAAATGAAGATAATTAATATTTTATTTATGGATGTTTCATATCCAATTAATTTTAAAGCATTGTGAAGTAACATTTTAAAAGTATAAATTTTAAAATATTTGAAAATCATTAAATAAACATATGTAATATATTGGGTAGTAATAGGAAAATATTTTACCATATTCCAGAAGTAGTTCGGCATAGTGGCTAAGAGCATGAACTCAGGAGTCAGACTCATTGGGACTGGGTTCCAAACCCAGCCGCTGTAGTTGCTAACTCTTCGTATCTCTGGGCCACTTTCTATATCCATATCTGTAAAATGGAGTTGATTTAACAGTACCTACCTCTTAGGGTTGTTAGAAGGATGAAATGAAAATAGAAAACCTTGTATATGTTTGAAAACATAGAGAGAGGGAGAGAGACAGGGAGAGAGGGAGAGAGAGAGACAGAATATGTATCAAGCAGAAGAGCACTTGGTGTATGAAAAAAAAAAACTCACTGCCATCATGTCGATTCGACTCCTAGCGACCCCTCCTTGGGTTTCCAAGATGTATCACTACAGAAGTACATTGCTCAACCTTCCTTCCAAGGAGTGACTGGTGGGTTTGAACCACCAGCCTTCTGCTTAGCAGTCAAATGCTTTAGGCAGTAGTGAGTGCAATTCAAATGTGACTTTTTATTAACAGGAGGTTTTTTTTTTTCTAATCTAATATCATGCTATATAATGTATATACTTGTGAAAAAGTGTAACTTCCTTGTGTTCAGGAATCTTGCCTGTTTGTTACTTTAATCTAGCACCTAATCTAGTGCTCAGGACATAGCAGAAGCCCAGTATGTATTTGCTGAATGAATGAATGGATGCGTCATGGCCCAAAATTCTTATTTTAGATATGCGATAGTGCACTGCCATTGTAGATAGATGAAAGAAATTATTTCTTCTGTGAAAGGAGTGAGATGTCAGTGTTGGCAGGGCCAGATTCAATTATGATGAGTTTTGTGATAAATGCCTTGTTCTTTGGAAGACTATTCCTTAGTATTTAACTTAACCTGATAATGTGTTAATGCCAAGAATATGATGTGTTAGCAACCATGTTATAATAAAATTGTCCATTTTATCATTATGAAAGTGTAATAGATAGAAAGCAATATGAATACATTATGTAGGTTCTGTGGCGCTTTATAATGTCCCTAATATCCAGGGGGGACATTCTGAACAGATATTTAAAATTATGTTGTTGCTAGGTTCCACTGAGTTGAGGCAGACTCATAATGACCCTGTGCATGGAGCAACAAAACACTGCCTTGTCCTGCACCATCCACATAAACGTTGCTAGGTTTGAGCCCACTGGTGCAGCCACTGTGTCCGTCCACCTCATTGAGGATTTTCATCTTTCCATTGTCCTTCTATTTTACCGAGTATGATGTCCTTTTACAGAGAGTTCTCTCTCATGATCACATGTCCAAACTACCTTAGACAAAGTCTCGCTATCCTCACTTCTAAGAAGATATCTATTTGTACTGTTTCCATGGTATATTCAATATTCTTTGCTAACACCCTAATTCAAAGGGATCAGTACTTCTTTGGTCTTACTTGTTCATTGTCCAGCTTTTGCATATATATGAGGCAATAGAAAATACTGTGGCTTGGGTCAGGCTCATCTTAGTTCTCAAAGTGACATCTCTGTTTTTAACATTTTAAACAGGTCTTTTGCAGCAGATTTGCCCAATGCCATATGTAATTTGATTTCTTGACTGCTGCTTCCATGGGAATTGATTGTGGATCCAAGGAAAGTATGATGCTTGACAATTTCAACGTTTTCTCCATTTCTCATGATGTTGGTTGGTATAGTTGTGAGGATTTTTGTTTTCTTTGTGTTGAGGTGTAATCCATACTACACTTTGATTTTCATCAGTAAGTATTTCAAGTCTTCACTCTCAGAAAGCAAGGTTGTGTCATGTGTCTATCTCAGGTTATTAATGAGTCTCAGGAGCTCTGGTAGCATATGCCTAAGGCACTTGACTACTAACCAGAAGGCTGGAGGTTCAAACCCACTAGCCACTCCTTGGAAGGAAGATGGGGCAATCTACTTCTGTAGAGATACTGCCTCGGGAACACAAGGAGGGGTCGCTATGAGTCGGGTCCGACTTGATGGCACATAACAACAACAACAACTTCCACTTCCGATCCTGATGCCATGTTCTTCTTTGTATAATCCAACTTCTCAGATTATTTGCTCAGCACACATATTGAATGAGTATTGTGAAAGGATACAACCCTCATGCATGCCTTTCCTGATTTTAAACCATGCAGTATCCCTTTTTTTTTTTTTTTTTTCTGTTTGAACAACTGCCTCTTGGTCTAATCACAGGTTCCACATGAGCACAATTCAGTATTCTGGAATTCCCATTCTTCACAATGTTCTCCATGATTTGTTCTGATCCACACAGCCAAATACCACTGCATGGTCAATAAAACACAGGTAAAATTCTTTCTGATGTTTTCTGCTTTCAGTTAAGATCCTCTGACATCAGCAATGATCTCCCGCATTCCACATCCTCTTTGAATCCAGCTTGAATACTTGGCAGTTCCCTATCAATGTACTGCTGCAACCATTTTTGAATTATCTTCAGGAAAATTTTACCTGTGTATGATATTGATGGTATTGTTTGATAATTTCTGCATTTTGTTTGATCATCTTTCTTTGTAATATGGATACCAACTGGGCATGGATATGGACACAAATATGGATCTCTTCCAGTTGGTTGGCCAGGTAGCTGTCTTACAAATTTCTTGACATAGATGAGTGAGTACTTGCAACATTGCATCTGTCTGTTGAAACGTTTCAATGGATAGTCTATCAGTTACTGGAACCTCGCTTTTCATCAATGTCTTCAGTATAGCGTGGAGTTATTCCTTCAGTACTGTTGGTTCTTGATCATATGCAACCTCGTGAAATGATTGAACCTTGGCCAATCTTTTTTGATACAGTGACTCTGTGTATTCCTTCCATCTTCTTTTGATGCTTCCTGCATCATTCACTATTTTGCCCATAGAATGCCTCAATCTTGCAACTTAAAGCTTGACGTTTTTCTTCAGTTATTTCAGCCAAAGAAATACTCAACATGTTCTTCCCTTTTGGTTTTCTAATTCCAAGTCTTTGTACATTTCAAAACAATACTTTGTTTCCTTGAGCAGTAATTATCAATACATCTTGATTGTATGTTTAATCAATTTCAGATTGCAGAAGTTGGTAACAGTCTTCAATTTCATCTTCTTTGACATTCGTTGTTGGTGAGTAAATTTGAATAAGAGTCATATTAACTGACCTTCCTTGTGCAAGTATAGATATTATCCTATCACAGACAGTGTTATACTTCACAATAGATCTTGAAATATTCTTTCTGACAATGAATGTGATGCCATTCCTTTTCAATTTGTCATATGTTGTATAGTAGATCATAGGATTGTCTTATTCAAACAGGCCAATACCAGTCCATTTCTGCTCACTAATGCCTAGAGTATCAATCTTCACACATTCCATTTAATTTTAAAAGCTTCAAATTTCCCGAGATTCATACTTTGTACACTCCCCATTCCAATTACTAATGAATGCTTGCAGCTGTTTCTTCTCATTTTGAATTGTGCCGCATCAGCAAATGAAGGTCTTGAAAGCTTTACTCCATCCACATCATTAAGGTTGATTCTACTTTGATAAAGCAACTCCTCCCCAGTTGTATTATGAGCAATTTCCAAACTGAGGAAACCATCTTCCAGCACTAGCTATGACGGTTTGGCTGCTATTTGTAAGGGTTTTACTGGCCAGTTTTTTCACAAGTGGTCACCAGGCCCTTCTTCCTAGTCTGTCTTAGTCTGGAAGTTCTACTGAAACCTGTCCACCATGGAAGACCATTCTGGCATTTTAAGTTCTAGTGGAATGGCCTATAGCCTCATAGTAATATGCAAGCCACCACAGCATGGCAAACTGACAGACAATGATGGGTTAAATTACATAGAATTTAAAAAATTATAGAAGATGGAAATTCTTAGGCTCTTTCTATCTTATGTCAGCACAAATAGCTGGAAAGTTTCAATAAATCACTAAAATGTATTAAAACTATCTCTCCATTAAAACTACCACAAATAATCCCAAATATAAATGACAAGTTTATAAAATTTTTGCAACATATTTAACATTGAAGGCATAAAACTTTAATTTATATAAGATGTGCATGCAAGAAAACAAACATAGAAAATACAGCAGGTAGTCACAAAAAAAGCAACATAAGTGGCCAAAAAAATCTCACTTGTAATAAAAACCCATATTAAAACAAAAGGTACATGTTTTCTCCTATGCAATTGGCAGGGTTTTTAATGACCACTATTCACTAGGGAAGAATATTGAGTATAATATGGATGGTCAGAAGAATGAATAAATCTGTCTTGGAGGAAGTTCAGCCAGAATGCTCCTGAAAATAAAGATGATGAGACTTCATCTGAATATAGTTTTGGCATGTTATCTGGAGCCACCAGTCCCTTGAGAATGGCATCATGCTTGGTAAAGTAAAGGGTCAGCAAAGAACTGGGATCTTAAAAGCTAGCAAGCTGCCATCTAGATGCAACAACGGGTCTCTCCTCGTCAAGAAGAAAGAAGAAAACCAAAATTAATGGAAACAATC
>NW_006921948.1:978606-982702 GCF_000298275.1 Orycteropus afer afer
AATTTTGGTCAAAGACATGAGACAAAGTATATGTGAACTGCTGTATGAAAAGTGAATTTACTCTGTAAATCTTCACCCAAATCCTAATTAAAAAAAAAAAAAAAAAGGTCAGCAAAGAAGAGGAAGAGACCGAATGAGATGAATGGACACAGTGGCTGCAGTGGTGGTGGGCTCCAGCACGGTAGCAATTTTGAGGAGGGTACAGGACCAGGCAGTGTTTTCTTCTGTTGTATGTGGGGTCACTACAAGTTGGAACCGACTTGATGACAACTCTGCATCAGCAACAACATTAAGTCCTGATGATGCTGTGAGGAGAAGAGCACTCACACATTCTGCTGTTGGTAGTGTAAATAGCTACAAACAACTGGAGGTCAATTTAGGAGAATAAATATCCTGAAAATGTTCACACTTTTGACTCAGCAATTTTACTTCTAGCTATATATTCTACAAAAATAATTAGACAAGTGAAAAACCCCCAAACCAAACCCACTACCATCAAGTTGATTCTGACTCATAGCCTTTTGGTTAGCAGCCCAACACTTTAACCACAGCACCATGAGGCCTCCTTTAGACAAGTGGACACTTAAAAATGTGCAAGGATACCTATCATGTATTTTGCTTCTAATATTGAAGAACTGAAAGCAAATTAGATGTTGGTTTAATTGGTTTTTAGCACACTGGCTAAGGCACTTGACTGCTAACCAGAAGGCTGGCGGTTCAAACCCACTAGCCACTCCTTGGAAGGAAGGTTGGGCAATCTACTTTTGTAGAGATACTGCCTCAGAAACCCAAGGAGGGGTCGATATGAGTTGGTTTCGACTCAACGGCAGTGAGTTTGGTTTTTGGTTTGATTGTAATATAAATAACACAAGTGGATGCCTTTAACAAATGAAATTTAATCTCTTGCACTTTGAGAGACTAGAAGTTTGAATTCTGGGCACCAGTTCTGGAGGAAGCATTTCTCTCTCTGATGGCTCTGGGAGAAGGTCCTTGTCATCAGTTTTCTCCTGGGTCTAGGAGTTTCTTAGCACAGGGACTGGAGATCCAAAGAGTGCTCTACTCACGGCTCTTCTTTTTTTCTTGGTAGGGGTCCCTCTTCTCTGTTCATTTCTATCTCTTTTTATCTAGTGAAAGATAAAAGGTGATGGAGGCCATGCTTTTATGGTCTACTATGCCATGAATGACAAATTAAAGAGGAATGAAATCACATTCATCATCAAAAAGAAAATTTTAAGGTCTATCCTAAAATGCAACGCTATCAGAGATAGGTTAATACCCATACACCTACAAGGAAGACCACTTAATACAAATATATGCACCAACAAGTACTAAAGCCAAAGATGAAGAAATGGAAGATTTTTATCAAATTTTTATCAAATTCTGCAGCCTAAACTTGACCAAACATGCAACCCAGATGCATTGAAAATTATTAGTGATTGGGATGTGAAAGTTGGAAACAATGAAGTATGGCCTTGGTGATAGAAATGATGCTGGAGATTGTGTTACAGAATTTGGAAGACCAATGGCTTATTCACTGCAAATAGCTTTTGTTCAAGAACATAAAAGGTGACTATACACATGGACCTTGACCAGATGGAATACACAAGATCTTATTGACTACATCTGTGGAAAAAGGTGACAGAAAAACTCCTTGATATCTTCAGTCAGATAAATGGTAGGGGTTGACTGTAGAACAGTTAGACTTGCTCATATGTAACTTTAAGTTGAAGATGAATAAAATTAAAACAAGTCCAAGAGAGCCAAAATACAACCTTGAGTATATCCCACCTGAATTCAGAAATCATCTGAAGAATATATTTGACACATTGAACACAAATGACCAAGACCAGTTGATATGTGGAGTGACATTAAGGATATCATACATGAAGAAAGTAAAAAGGTCATTAAAAAGGAAAGAAAGAAAAGACCAAAATGAGTGTCAGAAGAGACTTGGAAACATGTACTTCAATGAAGTGTTTCAAAGGAAATGGAAGAAATGATGAAGTAAAAAATCTGAATAGAAGACTCCAAAAGGCAGCACAACAACACAAAGAAAATTATTATAAAGAAATATGCAAAGAGCTAGAATTAGAAAAACAACATGAAAGAACATGCACAGAATTTTGCAAGCTGAAACAACTGGAGAAAAAACTTAAGCCTCAAGTTGTGATACTGAAGGATTCTCTGGGCAAATTATTGAATAACACAGGAAGCATCAAAAGAAGATGTAAAGAGTACACAGAGTCACACTACCCAAAAAGCGTTGGTTGACATTCAACCATTGTGTATGTAGCATATGATCAAGAACCAGTGGTATTGAAGGGAGAAGCTGAGCTGAAAGAATTGGCAAAGAACAAGGTTCCAGGAATTGAAGGAATACCCATTGAGATGTTTCCACAAACCAATGCAATGATGGAAGCCCTCACACATTTATGCCGAGAAATTTGCAAGACAGGTACCTGACGAACCAACTGCAAAAAAAACCATATTTGTGCCCATTCCAAAGAAGGTGATGCAACAGAATGAGGAAATCATTAAACAATATCATTAATATCACACAGAAGTAGATTTTTGCAGAAAATCCAAAATGGTTGATGCAGTATGTTGACAGAGAACCGCCAGATATTCAAGCCAGATTCAGAAGAGGGCATGGAATGAGAGATATCATTGGTGATGTCAGATGTCTCTCGAGTGAAAGCAAATAACACCAGAAAGATGTTTACCTGTGTTTCATTGACTATGCAAAGGCATTTGACTGTGTGGATCATAACAAATAATGGTTAACGTTGAGAAGAATGGAGATTCCAGAACACTTAATTGTGCTCATGATGAATCTGTACATAGAGGCAGTCATTTGAACAGAACCAAGGGATATGTATGGTTTAAAATGAGGAAATATGCATGTCAGCGTTGTGTCCTTTTATCATAATTATTCAATCTGTATGCTGAGCAAATATTTCATGAAGCTGGACTCTATGAAGAAGAATGCAACATCAGGATTGGGAGAATTCTTATTAACAACCTGCAATACACAGATGGCACAACTTTGCTTGCTGAAAGTGAAGATGACTTGAAGCACTTACTGATTAAGACCAAAGACTACAGTCTTCAGTATGGATTCTATCTCAACATAGATAAAACCAAATCTTCACAACTGAACCAGTAAGCAACATCATGAAACATAGAGAAAAGATTGAAGTTGTCAATGATTCCATTTTCCTTGGTTTCACAGTCAAAGCCTATGGGAGCAGCAGTCAAGAAATCAAATTCCATATTGCTTTGGGTGAATTTGCTGCAAAAGACCACTTTAAAGGGTTAAAGAACAAACGTTTCTTTTTGAAGACTAAGTTGCACCTGATCCAAGTCATGGTAATTGCAATAGGCTCATATGCATGTGAAAGCTGGACAAGAAATAAGGAAGGCTGCCAAAGAATTGATGCATTTGAATTGTGGTATTGGCAAAGAATATTGAATAGACCATGGACTTCCAGAAGAATGGACAAATCTGTCTGAGAACAAGTACAGCTGGAATGCTCCTTAGAAGGGAGAATGGTCAGACTTTATCTCTAGTTCTTTGGTCATGTTACCCGGAGGGACCAGTTCCTGGAGAAGGATGTCATGCTAAAGTGGAGGCTGAGTGAGAAAGGGGAAGACTTTCAGCGATGTGGATTGCGAAGATGACACAGGATGGGGCAGTTCTGTTGTTTGTAGGTTTGCTACGAGTGGGAACTGACCTGATGACACTGAATAACAACAACTACTTCGCACCCTTCACTTACCGACAGAGATCATCACAACATGTAATTTATGTTACTCAACTCATACATATTAAGCACCTGTTCTGTGCCAAATGAGGAGGAAATGATGACATGGTCTTTGCTCTTATGAGACATATTGGTGATAGAAAGCATTACTCCATACAACCTGATAATGCAGTAAAACATATATATTATCGAAAAGTTTGAAATGTGATCAAATGGTATTTTTCCTTTTTTTATTCAGCTATAGTTACTGGAGGAGCTTTGGTAGCATAGTGCCTAAGGCACTTGACTGCTAACCAGAAGGCTGGTGGTTCAAACCCACCAGCCACTCTTCA
>NW_006921948.1:983512-985461 GCF_000298275.1 Orycteropus afer afer
TGTTGTTATGTGCCATCAAGTCAGCCCCGACTTGTAGTGACCCCTCCTTAGGTTTCACTACAGAAGTAGATTGCTCAACCTTCCTTCCTAGGATTGGCTGGTGGGTTTGAACCACCAGCCTCTGGTTAGCAGTCAAGTGCCTTAGGCACTATGCTACCAGAGGTCCTCCTCATAGTGACGTAGGTGGAGTCAACCCTTTGGCCAGGGAATATGCCTGTGGAGAGGTTGTATTTTACTCAAAGCTTCGGCAAATTTTAGTAAACCACCTTCTTAGTTTCTGTAAAAATTACAACAAACCAGTATGCAGAATGTTAATGCCTGGTATATTTCAACATGATTTCCATGCATTATTGCTTAACCTATGGCAGATTCTCCCTTTCATAGGACAAAACTACCACTGGAGGTCCTGCAATATCATACTCATGGAGTCTAATGTTTCCTTGCATCTTGACATCACTGAAGCATTTTTACCTTGGAATTGGAAAGGAGAAAGCAAAAGTTCCATTTCAGTCAAGCCAGAAATCAGTGGAAGTGGGCTTTCCCCAATGATCTAATACTCAGACTCATAAACTAGAGCCTCAGGAGTCCCAGGCTTCTCCAAGAAACTCTTTACACAGGCCTTCTGGGGCCTGCGAACCAATGCTTCTGAGAGCTGCCTCACCTCAGTTGGAGATCCTCTCAGCAAATCAGGACTCAGCACGCCCCTTGTTAGCCACCATCTCTATGTCTCCTTGCCAATCTCATCTATCGCTTCTAAACAGTGAAATGCCAGTAATAATAGATTAGAAAAGGGGTAAGAAAAGAAACACTACTTACTTCTGCATCACCCATCACGTGAAGTATTGCAAGAGCAAGTCTTACTCTAACCCTTTGCCATCCAAATGAACTTCTTTTCAAATCTCTTTGTCAGACTGGTAAAACTTCCACAGAGTTTTCAATCAATTGTCCTGGATGATAAAGTCCAACCTTTTTATCATGGCACACAAAGTCCTTTATGCCAACCTCTCCAACCATTGCTCTCACCAACCCTTTTCTTGCACCACGAGGTCCACCTGCCTCTATTGTCCTGGGACCACTTATCTATCTTTCTAAGTGGTTAATTGATCCTTTCTCCAAAAGGTCTTTATTCCTTTGTGACCCCATCCTCTGCCTACATTACTTTAATATGTTTACTTCTAAAGTGTTGACCTTTTCAATTGCACCAAAAACTCTTTAAGGGGAATGTTTGATCCTTAAGTGTCTTTGAAAAACTGTTTATAGCATTATACCTATAACATAGCTGGTGCTCAGTCAATTTTTATTGAATGAATTAATAAATACCCTAAGAAGATGTTGATTGATACTAAGGACTTAGCACGAGGGGATATCCACATGAGGAAAGAAAAAAAAAAGTTTCTGCATCTCTCATGTAAGCAAAACTCTGATGGAAAAGATATATAGATCATATTATTGTAACCTAAAGCAAAATCTGGACCTTTGAGAAAAATTAGAAAATTAGTTTGATAACCACAGAAAGGAGACCATAATAGGCCTATTTTTCTTTTTGTACATGAATCTTCTCTTGTCGAGAGAAAGGAACAGATAAAATTGAAGAGATAATGATTTGGGAAGATAGTGTAAATAATTGCTCCATATTCCTAAGGTAGTAACATGAAATGATCAGCTGGCAATTGGAGCTGTGCTCAAGGCTTGTTCCCACACAATGCAAGTGTTTCTGATGCAATTATGGCAGGACACCCAGAAGTGATATTCTTGCCATTAAAGACCCCATAACTGTGACAAGGAAATCTACTCTCTTAAATGCTTCAGTGTGATGAGACTGCCCAGCTAAAGCAGGAATTAGCTCCTTGTGAGGAAAAAGGAAACATATATTATCCTTGAATTTTGGTGAATAAGCCACTGGTGTGTTGTGCCAAGAGCTACCAAACAATATGTTCCCTGCCTCTGTG
>NW_006921948.1:985783-994943 GCF_000298275.1 Orycteropus afer afer
GCTGGATAGGATTCAGTGGAGCTTCCAGATTAAGACAGGTGAGGAAGAAAGGCCTGGCGATCTACTTTTGAAAGTCAGTCAATGAAAGCTCTAGGGATCACAACAGTGACTCCACGACAGCAAACAACAACAGATCTGACCATGGGATTGACAGATAGAGAAAGGAGAGATGAATTGATCTGGCTTTCACATGAAAAATCTGAAGAACCAAGGCAATACTATTGATCCTGATCGTAAATTCATGAGCAAGCACTGAAGATTGCCTCCCTGGATCAGCTTCATGGAGGGTAAGTACTGTTATCCACGATCAAGAGCAAACCACAACTAGACCTTGGTATAAGAATTTGAGAGACTAGTAATTACATATCACTCACCAAACAGGTACTGAGTATTTAGTATAAATAAGCAAAAAACAACAAAACAAAACTCACAGCTGTTGAGGCAGATCCAACTCACAGCAACCCGTCCTTGGATTTCCAAGGTGGTATCACATGGAAGTAGATTGCCTAATCTTTCTTCCAAAGAGTGGCTGGTAGGTTTGAACCGCCAGCCTTCGGGTTAGCAGTCAAATGTCTTAGGCACTACACCACCAGAGCTCCTGTGAAAATAGCAGGGGATGGAATTGATGGAGAACATTCGTGTATTCCTTTTCTGTGAGAGAAGTCTATTACCAAAGTTGGATTCAAAAACCCTGTAATTTATGATTTCTATCTAGTATCTATATACGCCAAGCCCATAATTTTAGAAATAAGTGTCAGAAATCAGGAAGGTGAAATCTGAAATTTCATTCTCTATCAGCGTTCTCCTAGAGTTGACAGTTTAGAAAGAGAAATGAGCCATGTAACCAAATAACGATGAAGCATGATGCTGCAGTGCTGGGGTACACTGTTAAGTAGCTGTAGTCTTTGGGGGCCTTTCAGAAACTTCCCAAAAGTCAAATACAAATGTAGTTTAACTTGAGAGATGTTATTATTCACATAAAGCTGTACATGGAATGAAGGTGTCACTTACGAAGCTGTCACAAGAAAGACAGCACAGGCAACAACTCAAGACTGCCTCAGCAATGCAGAGGTGACCAAGATTTATGAAGTTCCAAGAACTAGACTTCCTACCTTTCAGAATCTTTGGCCACTTTCAGATTTCTATATAATGTTGTTGCTGTTGTTATGTGCCATCGAGTTGGACCCGACTCATAGCGACCCCTCCTTGGATTTCTGAGGCAGCATCACTACGGAAGTAGAATTGTCCAACCTTCCTTCCGAGGAGTTGCTGGTGGGTTTGAACAGCCAGCCTTCTGGTTAGCAGTCAAGTGCCTTAGGCACTATGCTACCACAGCTCCCTTCTATATAATACACCACCACAATCCTCGTCATTATCTGGAAAGACCCTCTGAGTGTGTTTGCCCTGACAACTTTCAAAACCCTTGGTTGAAAAGTGTATGTTGTCTGCCTGTGAACACCTGGCCTTTCCTTGTCCTCTCCTTGTCCTCTGTGAATGAGCACTGTACTTTTCTGGGCCTTTCTAGGCATTTAGAACTTCCACGTACAGAATAGCTATAAAATTAGACATAGCCAACATATTAACTTAAAAACGGGGAAAAAATCAAGTAATCTGCTTTGCGAATGTGCCCCCAAAATACAATAAAAAAACATTTTTTAAAATGGTGAAAAATAATTGTAAGCAATTAGAAAGGAGGTTATGAGGAAACTGTTTACTTCACTGGTTAAGGACATGTAGGCTAGATGGCTGGCCCATTTTTGGGGAGTCGATTCTGACTCCTGGTGACCCCATGTGTTACAGGTAGAACTACCCCAGAGGGTTTGCTTGGCTGTTGTTTTTATAGAAACTGATTGCCAGGCCTTTCTTCTGTGGTGAGTTTGAACTGCTGCTGGGTGAGTTTGAACAACTCACCTTTTGGATTGTACCACCCAGGGACCTTCTTGTTGTTGTTAAGTGCCATTGAGTTGTACCCGACTGATAGCAACCCCTCCATGGGTTTCCGAGGCAGTATCACTATGGAAGTAGATCACCCAGTCTTCCTTCTGAGGAGTGGCTGGTGGGTTTGAACCACCAGCCTTCTGGTTAGCAGTCAAATGCTTTAGGCACTGTGCCACCAGAGCTCCCAGGGACCTTACCAAACCAAAAACCAATTCCACTGCTGTCGAGTCATATCTGACTCATGGCGACCCCTCCTTGGGTTTCTGAGGTGGTATCACTACGAAAGTAGATTGCCCAACCTTCCTAGGAGTGGCTGGTGGGTTTGAACCGCCAGCCTTCTGGTTAGCAGTCAAATGCGTTAGGCACTATGCTACCAGAGCTCCTCCAGGGACCTTAGAAGGCTATAATAGTATTGCTTAGTCCAAAAGCAAATGACTCTAGACCCACAGTGCTTAGGGAAGTGCACAGAAGTCTCTTCTACTTGATATTTGAATGACACTAGCACCAGACGGTTTTGCTTCTTGCCCAAATGAAAGATGCACCCCTGCATTCCAGGGACATCAGGCAGTGGCGCCTCCTTTGAGAAGCATTAAGCTGTTATCAGGCAGAAATGGGAGAGTCAGGGTGGGGGTAGGGGCAGGGCTGGGTGAAAGGAGCTGGTGACATGACCCCAAAGCTGTCATGTCAGACAGGAGTATTCCGAAAGAGGCTGAGAGGTGGAAAGGTACAAATTGGGTCCTGGGACAGTGATTACATCAGTTTGCTTGGAGTGAAAGTTTCAAGCAAGGGGACAGTTAAAGCGAAACTGGAAAAGTAAATTAAGGCCAGGGTTTTAAACTAGATCAAAGATTTTCAGTTTTATGTTATCAATGACAGCCCTGCTTCTTGAGCCTTGAATATAATATTTTTGTTTTCCAAACAAAAGCTATCACTAGAAATTATTTTGAATACTCCTGGAAAACATTGATCTCACAAAGCCCCATTCGTTTTGTGATGGCTTTCACTACTTTCACATATAACACACATTCTCTAGACCTATGGTATACCTTTCTACGTGTCATTAGTACTGGTGTTTTTGAAATAGTTTTCATCACTTTAATGCTCTTCTATTTGGAGCTCACAAGAAGTCCTTACATAGATGGAAAATACATACCTAGGTGTACTTGAGTGAGACTAGAAAACTAACTTCTTATTTCACAAAGGTAACAAGGCCAGTCCATCATGCTTTCTTCCCCTGAATACTGAAATAATGTAACTTTAAGGAGTACCGCTAATTGACAAGCACATAGTGACCGAACGTGTTATCTGCCCTTTGAGTTAATTTGTATTGATCCCCCAAAAAGTCATTGGAAACAGCTGTTGCAAAACCTCAAACTGCTGATGAGTTTTATATCAAGACTTCAAAGGATGATTTCCTCAAGAATGAAACAAAATTCAGCTACTTTTAAATGGAAAGGTTTGCTTTTGATAAGTCACGTGTCACCATGTCTAAGATAGTCCAGAGGAGCCCTGGCGGTGCACTGGTTAAGCACTTGACAACTAACTGAAAGGTTGGTTATTCGAACCCACTAGCTGTTCTGTGGAAGAAAAGACCTGCAATCTGCTTCTGTAAAGAATAAGACACAAAACAAAACAAACAAAGAAAAAATATTGCTGTCAAGTGGCTTCTGACTCATAGCAACCAGACCATGTAGGACAGAGTAGAACTGCCCCATGGGGATTCCAAGACTATAATCTTTTCAGGAGCAGTCTGGCACATCTTTCTCCCATGGAGTGGCTGGTGGGTGGATTTGAAATGCCAACTGCCTTGGAAACCCTATGAGGCAGTTCTACTCTGCCCAGTATGATAGCTGTAAGTCAAAATTGACTTAATGTCAATGGGTTTAAGATAGTCCAAGAATGTCTTTAGGAGTAATGGACCTAAAGTCCCAAAGAGAGAAAGTCTGCACGAATATGTGTTTTGTATTAGAGAAAGACTTTAGATACTTTCAAATCAAAAATGATTCAAGGATGGATTATGCACTTCTAGCTGGGTTTTGAGCAAGTGAAAACCTTTGAGCCTCAATTTCTATGCCAATAAAAAATGGGAATTTGTAATAAATACTTGACCTGCATGTGTCACCAGTCATGAGATTCAAAACGAAACAAAAAGTATGTATATCAGCATTCTGTAAACCTTTGTGTATTACATGTATATGTCATTATTATTCTGAATTGCTATATTCTAAGACTCTTCAAATCACAATGTATAATAAATAACTGTGTAAGTTACCTATGTTTGATGACTTTGCTTTATTTTCTGTCTCTCTCCCTAGAATGATCAGTACCACAGGAATTGTGGTCTGTTTTTTCATTCATGTGTAAGTATCTGAACCAATGCCTGGCATATAGCACCAAACCCACTGCCGTCGAGTCAGATCCAACTCATAGCAACCCCCCCTTGGGTTTCCAAGGTGGTATCACTACGGAAGAAGATTGTCCAACCTTCCTTCCGAGGAGTGGCTGGTGGGTTTGAACCGCCAGCCTTCTGGTTAGCAGTCAAATGCCTTAGGCACTACACCACCAGAGCTCCCTGGCATATAGTAAGTGTTCAAAAAAATAAATAAATATTTGTCAAATGAATGAATAAAACTAAAGGACATCTTAATTTATCATCTTGTGATAACATTATTATACTTTCTTTGACTTATTTAAAACAAGTTTTAGGATATTACTTAATTATTATTACTATTTTTTAGTTAGATTGATATTAATGACGTTTCTATACACATTTATCATACTGGACCATACATCACAGCAAAGCCCTAAGGGGCCACTGACACACCTTGGGCATATACTGATGCACATCAACTAGATACTAAAGTGCCTCTAAAGTCAAACCTCCTGCTTATTATTATTATTTTTTTTGCTTCAGGTATTTTTAAATTATAAAATATTTCATGCAAACCAAAAGCAAACCCAGTGCTGTCAAGTTGATTCTGACTCATAATGACCCTATAGGACAGAGCAGAAATGCCCCGTAGGGTTTCCAAAGCTGTACAGCTGACAGAAGCAGACTGCCTCATCTCTGTCCCACTGAGTGGTTGGTGGGTTCAAACCTCCAACCTTAAGGTTAGCATCCGGATGCTTTAACCACCATGCTTCCAGAGCATTTTCTTTCATGCAACGAAAATACAAGATATAAGTTAAGATATAAAAAGTAATAAACAAATGCTCCCCTAGCCACCGATCCACTTAAGAAAACTTGAAAATGCTCTTTTGGCTGAGTTTCAAATTAACAGCATTGAAACTCTACCGAGTGCCTCTCCACAAGCACATCGGTCTGCTCTCATCCTTCTGTCACTGTTACCCGTGGTTTGAGTTTATTGACAGCTTTCAGTTTATACTTTTACTATATATATGTACAAACATATAAGGTCTTTTTAAACTGTATATTATACTGTAAACATTTTTATAAGCATTATATTATATCTGCCACGTTTGTGAGATCTGTGTATCTAGGTATGGCATAGTGCCTAAGGCATTTGACTGCTAACCAGAAGGCTGATGGGTCAAACCCACCAGCCACTCCTCGGAAGGAAGGTTGGACAATCTACTTCCATAGTGATACTGCTTCAGCAACCCAAGGAGGGGTCGCTATGAGTTGGGGCTGACTCGACGGCAGTGAGTTCTGTTCAGTTCAGTACATAAGAGTCCTGGTTGTGCAGTGGTTAAAGCACTCGTCTCCAAATGAAAAGTGGACAGTTAAAACCCACCAGGCACTCTGCAGGAGAAAGATGTGGTCGTCTCCTTCCATAAAGGTTTACAACCTTGGAAACTCTACGGGACAGTTCTACTCTGTCCCATAGGGTCACTATGATCTGGAATCAATTCAATGGCAGTGGGTAGGTTTGGTACCTATCTATTTATCAAGCTGTCTGTATGCTGTTAGCTGCACTTCATTCATTCCCACTTTTATATGATAGTCCAGTGATGCCAATAATCATTTGGATTTTAAAAAGATAATGTTGGTTGTCATAAGTGGGAGTGGAGTGTGACTGTGCTACTAGCATCTAGTGGGTACAGACCAGTCTACTGCTAAATGTACACAACACAGCCCTTACAGCCCAGAATTATCTGGCCCCAAAAGTCAATAAGTGCAGGCTGCGAAATCCTGCTCTGGGTCACATACTCATGAGTGGAATTTCTGGGTTCTTAGGGTACACGCACAGTAAACTTTATAAGATAATGAGAAAGTTTTCCAAAAAGCTTATCTCAATATGCACAGTGGCATGTTGGCCACTCCTTCAATATCTAGCCAGGCAGTTTTCAACTCTGCCTTAGCCTTCAATTCCTTCTTTCACAGAGCCTGAAGGCCAGCCAGAGGTGAGAGCTTAGGGTCTTCTCAGTGTTTTCTGTGCATGAGTCTAGCCCTAGGCATGCCAGTAGCACTTCTAGATTCTTCTGAAAGTGTGAGAGCTTTTCCAAGCCATTATTCCCCAAGTATCTCTTTTCTCAGCTGCCTTCCCAGAGTTACAGTTTGTTGCTTCCCCCAGCTGTTATTCCTTGTCCCGGATGTCAGTGTCTGATATATGCATCTGTAATTTTTTTTATTTTTTTAATAAACACTGCTCTGGACTTTGCCTCAGCTCTAGGGAAGCTTCAAGATGGGAGAAAGAAATGCAAGCCCTTGAGCTGATGTGAGCTGCAGATCAAAACAATTGCAATTCTTTGAGAAGAAAGGCTGATTGCTCCTTCTGTGCCAGCACCCTGCCCCAGGAATGTGTGCTGCTGCCTTCAACCTACTGCTGAGCTGGGGAGTTGGGGAGGGTACAGAGCTTGCTTACCAAATTTCAGTGGCCCTCCTTCATTAAGTGTTCCCCTGGTTGCTGGAAGTGGTTTGTGGTTTGGTTTGGTTTTCAATAGATTCCAGATTTCCAAAAGGAAATTGCTTCTGACAATTTTTTTTAGCTTCCTCGGTGCTTTTGTGAAGAGACGGGATTTTGGAGTTCCCTATTCTGTCATTTTTGCTGACATCACTTCTGTTACTTTTCTGTATTTGTTTCCACATGTTGGAAAATAGCATAGACATCTACCCTCTGAGATAGCTTAAAAGTCCAAATATTTATGGATTTCCTACTATTGTATACTTCGCTCCAAACCCACTGCCAACTAGTGGATTGAGACTCATAGTGACCCTTTAGGACAGAGTAGAAGTGCCTCATTGGGTTTCCAAGGTTGTAAATCTTTGCTGGACCAGATTGCCTCATCTTTCTCCCATGAGGATCTGGTGGGTTTGAACCACTGATCTTTTGGTTAGCAGCCCAATGCTTTAATCACTATGCCACCAGAGCCCCTGTACTTCACTCAGACCCTGGTAAAAGGGATGAGGATGGATACAGGAAAAAGATTAGTTGGCCTTTATTAAGGGCTTACTACAGGTCAGGCATTGTTCTACTCAGTGCCTGCTTACCCACTAAGCAAGGTAGGCATGAGCTTACTTGTGCTTACTTACTACTCTGTAGTGAGCAATTTCACATTTTTTCCCCACATCAAAGACTGCTTCTAAGTATGACTGGCATCTGTCTCACTCCCAACCACACAGCACCTTCCTACAGAATCAAACCCTCTTTTCAAATTGACAGTACCTGACAAGGACAGAGTACAGAATGAGCCAGGTAAGCATGGGCATACTTGTACTTACTTACTAATCTGTAGTAAACAGTTTTACATGTTTTTCACATCTTTGATGTGATGTAACCTATGTGGAATTGTTCACTACAGGTTAGTAAGTAAGCACAAGTAAGCCTATGCTTAATTTGCTTATGGGCTAATCTGCCCCTAGTTATAAGTGATTCTCATTCAATCTACACAGCAGATTGGCTATTGTTCTCTATATTTTACAGGTGATACAAATAATCACTAATGTTGAGTGACTTGTCCAAGGTCACACAGCTAAATTAATGGCGGTCATCAGGATTTGAATGGAATTAATGCCCTCTCTCATGTCTTCCTCTTGCAAAAAGCCTTTGAAATCTCTTCTCTTCCAGCCTCACCCTCCTTGCTATCCACTCTTTCACTCTCTCAGTGGCTCTACCTGCTTTTGCACTCAGAAATTTTTAAAAAAACAAAACAAAGGAGTTGCAGTTGAGTCAAGTCCCATTCATGATGATCCCATGTGTGTAAGAACAGAACTGTGCTCCATAGAGTTGACTCAAATGATTATGTGCTCTGCTACCAACTGCAAGGCTAGCAGTTCCCACTGAACCAGAGGCACCTTAGAAGAAAGGTCTGGCATCTGCTTTTGAAAACCATATGGAACAGTTCTACTCTGGAAACCATATGGAACAGTAATGCATGGGGTCGCCATTGAGTCAGAATCAAGTAGATGGCAACTGGTTTGCTTTTGGTTTAGCCTGGTTCACAGTCAGAGCTCTGAAGTACTACCCTCTACTGCCAGCACTACAGAGATGTGGTCATCAATTAAGAATAATAACAATGAGAAGAAATGTATCAATGCCACACTATCTCTTTGGCTCAAGTGATTTACTTTCTACATCACAGATCTGTACTAAAGAGTTCTAGCCTCAAGGAAGACAATTCGTTGGTTTCAATTGCTAATTCCTTGTCCGTTTTAAGGTACTATTTGGGTGTGCTTTAATTACTTTTGGCTTTGCTTTTGCCCTTGTCAGTCCTTTGCGGATGAACCCAGGGCTAGCACCATTTTTATCTATTTTAACTTATTTTGAGGCATTTCCATTTGATGGCCAATAATTAGTTTGTTTAAGTGGCCTTTTGAAATCAGATTTCTTCCTAATTGGCATATAATTTGAGTTTGTGACATTTCTGGATATTGATTTAGTTACTTTCATGTGTTAACTTTTGGGAGAACTTTTACAAAATTAAATAATGATTCTCCAAATTAAAGCCAATTTTGTGGACCTTTACTCCCGTGTGTAATAGTAGATCTGAAATCTCTCTGACAGCAGCTGAAGTGGACCCTTAAGCTCAGCTGCATTCATGTCAGGAGTCTGCAGGCGAACATTAAAACAGCTAAGTGGAAGATTAAAGAATATAACAAATGTCACAAAAATTGAAAGAGGATTTTTGGATTTAGAAAGTCCGATACCATAAGCATGAAATGAGAAAATGACAACATAATGCTTGAATTACAAGGCTCTGAGATTCCACTGAATTTTCACCACTCCTTGAAATGAATTCAAGTTGACAGACAAGCTCATGG
>NW_006921948.1:995043-997282 GCF_000298275.1 Orycteropus afer afer
GTAGATTGCCCAACCTTCCTTCTGAGGAGTGGCTGGTGGGTGTGAACCGCCAGCCTTCTGGTTAGCAGTCAAGTGCCTTAGGCACTACGCCACCAGAACTCCCCATGGAAGAAATAGCATTCATGAAGTACACATGCTGGTCTTCCTTCTGAAATCATAGTACTGTCATGTTTTCTCCTGAGAAGTAATTTGCAACAAATCATTTGAACAACCATCTAAAATATTTTGCAATGTAATCCTTAATTGGATAAAACTTGAGACATTAAGTTTTTTAAATAACTTCAATTAGCAAGAAAATGGCTCAGAATTCCACTGGAGAAAAAAAGAAAACACTATGCAATGTAAGTGCTTCATTGCTAAAAAAAGAAATATATGTTATAGTCTAATCAAAATAACTACATGAAATGACTGTTAAAATGAGAAAATCTGAACCCTGTTCTCTCAGGATCTGAAATTCTCTGGGTCTGAGGTGTGACAGCCAAGAATGTGTCTGTTGTTTATGAAATCATTGTTCTTTCCCTGATTCATCTACAAAGCCCTGTCCTGACTCATAGGCATAGGGGGAGCAGAAAGGCTGGTGAACACACACACACACACAACACACACACTAACCAATTTGGCCTCAGGAAGTCAGATGATAAAATCAGTCTTTGAGTTAGTAAGCATGAGGTATTATCAACCAAATTGGATAAACATCTCTGGGCCTGGGCAAAGGAGAGAGAAGCTTACTTAAAGTTTCACCAAGGTTGGTATTTGGTCCAGATTGGTCAGTGACTACAAACAGTTCAACTGATCATTTATGGGACAAACAATGAGAATGTGGTGAGTTTCATGTTTCCTTGTCTGAGGTAAAACAAGGAGGTCGTCTGGGAATCTTGTCTAAGTCACATAGGGAAGGGTGGTTCTTTGCAGGAAGCCCTTTCTTGGAATGGAGGTATTAGTCTTGTGTTCCAGGAGCACCAAAACCAAAACCAAACTCACTGCCATGGAGTTGGTTCTGACTCATAGCGACCCCCATTGGGTTTCCAAGGCAGTAAAATTTTACAGAAGTAGATTGCCCCATCTTCCTTCTGTGGAGTAGCTAATGGGTTTGAACCACCAACCTCCTGGTTAGCAGTCAAATGCCTTAGGCTCTAGGCCACCAGAGCTCCTTTCCAGGAGCACAGTTCTCAGGTAAAGCTTAGTATTGTCAGCCGTAAATGAAAAGATAACATACCAGGTAGTATGTTAAGTGGTCAGCCACTTTGAATACTGCCTCAGTGTAGTAGGAGCACACAAAGTTTATCAAACCTTCTGATTCTGATCCTCACAATTTCCCCTTGACTCAAGTCATTTGACCTCAGAGGTCACTTTCCCAGATGGGGTTCTGCATTTGGGCTTTCTGCTTCACCAAAATCAGGGGGTCTTGATAATCCTTCCATCTCACCTTCTTACCACCATGATAGTCAAGGTTGACCCCTTGATGCAACTCAAGTTTGATGAATAGGTTCTATACACATTTCACCTTGAAGGCCTAACATTTAGGGATCATTGAGAAACCATACAGCAAGATGATTAAGAGATCAGCAAAGCTAAACACATGCTGAGAATACCAAGCCATTACTAGAAACTCTTTGGAGGTCACACTTTTATTTTGCAGCCTAGATTCAAACATTGACAAAGTTAGCCTTTCATGCCTTCAATCTCTCGTGCTTTCAACCTCTTAGGCATTGTCGTTATTTTCTTTCAGTAATATCCCATAAGTTCATTTGCCTCCTGCTCTTACAGAGTCTCTATCAAAACTAGTCCTCAGTGACACAATGCTTCAGCAACAGATTTTCAGTAAAGGCACTGATAAAGTCAATCACTTACATGTATATAAATGACTGGCAGGTTTAATATGTGACCCTCCTGAGGGACATATATTTTATGATGGTTGTAGTTGTTGTTTTGTCTGTTTCTTGGGAGAGGACAAGGGGCTTCCATTTTATATTAGGTAGTGAATACCAGAGTCACCTGTTAGAGTTTTAGCCATTCAGCCCACTTCTGGTGTATCACATAGTACTGGAGACTTTCATCACTGATGAAGACCCATTCTGTAATGTTAAACGTTGAATAGAAGCCTTTCCGTGACCCAGTGGCCAGCCACAGGGCTTCCTCTGGGTCAGGTGAAGGCATGCAGCCTGTCTGCACTTGGGTTTGCTGGATCATCTACACTCAGGTTAGTCGTGTGTGATAGTTGGAGCTGTGTGTCAACTTG
>NW_006921948.1:1011401-1012469 GCF_000298275.1 Orycteropus afer afer
ACATGAGACAAAGTATATGTGAACTGCTGTATGAAAAGTGAATTTACTCTGTAAATCTTCACCCAAATCAAAATAAAATTTAAAAAAAAAAGTCAATAGAGGAGAAGTCATCAAGATTACAGAATTAGTCAAAATGAAACTTAACAAAGAAGAGTTGTCTGAGAAGAGGCAGACACAAGATGGTGTCCTGCTAGGACACTCCACCTAATGCCTTTACAACAGAGACCCAGAAAACCCAAGTGAAACAGATACAAATAACCATCCTGGAATTCTGAGCATCTCATGAGAAGGTAAGAAGATAAAGTTTTAGATTGAGTGAAGATAGGAAAGGGAGTTGGAGCAAGGTCAGCGACTATGGAGAAAAAAAGAATCCAGGACTGGCCAGAGTGCCATTATAAACACAAAGGAGGATGAGAAGAAAAGAAAAGAAAAAAGAAAAAAATACTTCATGGACTCCATAAGGCATTAAAGACACAGGGTAAACAGATCAGGAGGATTTCAAGGTCATTAGAGTGGGGGGTTTCAAGGTGAGCTAGAGTCATGGGGGAGCTGGGAGAACATACAGGGAAAAGGATCAGACTCCCAGTAGCACAAGCAGCCACAGAGTGAAGAGGGAGTAAGGAAAAGGGAATAGAAGAACTCACCCTGAGTAAACCAAACCTCAAACTGGACCTGCTGCTGTTGAGTTTGATTCCAACTCATACTGACCCTTCTTGGGACAAAGTGGAGCTGCCTCCTGGGCATTCAGGGGCTGTGGATCTCTGAAGGGGAGTGCTGCCTCATCTTTTTCCTGCAGGGCTGCTGGTGGGTTCAAGCAACAGGACCTTGAGTGATGGCTGAACACTACCCTCAGCAAACCACTCTACACAGACAGCACCAGGGGCTGCAGCCATCCCTTCCCACACCTGCATCAAAGGCTGATGTTTCTCACACTAAACCCAAGAGGCATGCACCTAAAGCCTTTTCTTTTGGAGGTGCCCACTCACACCAGGCTTTTTCACCTATGAGAGCACATGCTCTGGTGTATCAGTGGATTCCATCACAAGCTCCTTCTCCCAGGGCTGCCAG
>NW_006921948.1:1014086-1015252 GCF_000298275.1 Orycteropus afer afer
TTTTCTCCTTTCTTTTCCCCCAATTTTTCTTCCTCTTTATTTGGCTCATTTCTCCCTCTTCCACCTCTTTCATTTTTTACCAACCTTTCATCTTGCTTACCACCTTTTTTTCCTTTTATTTTTATTCTATCTTTTCCTCTTTCCCTTCTTCTCCTTTGTTTTATTTATTTATTTTTCTTTCTCTCTTTGCCCTGCCTCATCTGACAGGAGGAAGACATTAACTCTCCACTAGTCACCTAGTTGAGAGCTCTGGTGGCATAGTTCCTAAGGCATTTGGCTGCTAACCAGAAGGCTGGTGGTTCAAACCTCCTTAGAAGGAAGACTGGGAAATCTACTTCTGTGGAGATACTGCCTCAGAAACACAAGGAGGGGTTGCTATGAATCAGAGATGACTCGATGGCAGTGAGTTCATTTGTTTGTTTTTTGAGTCATCTACTTTATCTACTTTGGTCCTATTGTCAGAAGGGATCAGTTCCTAGGGAATGGAATAATATTTGATAAAGTAAAGGACAGTGGAAAAAGTGGAAGACCCTCAATGAGATGGATTGACACAGTGGCTGCAATGATGAGCTCAAGCATAGCAAGGATTGTGAGAATGGCATGGGGCTGGGCAGTGTTTCATTATATTGTACATGGGGTTGCTGTGAGTCAGAGCTGGCTCAACAGCACCTAACAACAACAAAGTCAGGCATATCTACTGACCACCTCGCCCAATGAACAAACTCCACCAACAGCTTGCGCATCACGAGATCAGATGGTAGACAATACCTGCTCATCCCCCTTACAGATTTGCACCCACATTCCCACCAGTTATTCCACTAACCTAGAGACAGCTGGAGAATCACCTAGTATTGCCAAACTAACAACGAAAGAAGCACACCTGCCCCAGACATCTGGATATATCAAAACAAAGCAAAACAAACAAACAAACAAACAAAAAGCCCAGTTTGAAACAAATCAGCACGTAATCAACAAATAAAGACAAGAACTTCAAAATGTCACAGTACTGCATTGTCAGTGAATGCAAACATGGGTATATGGATGGATAGATGGGTAGACAGGCTAAATGATTAGGTATGTCTATGAAATGGGAAGTGTATCCAAGAACATATATAGGGTTGGCAGACAATGGTCCTATAAGTTTATGTGAATGATCAGAATTCCCA
>NW_006921948.1:1016057-1019236 GCF_000298275.1 Orycteropus afer afer
GGAGGGGAGCTGTTGCATTGTGGTAAACTGTGGTCAATGACATGAGACAAAGTATATGTGAACTGCTGTGGAAAGTGAATTTGCTCTGTAAATCTTCACTGAAATCACAATTTAAAAAAAAAGAATAATAATAAAAAAAAAGAACTTCAAAATGTCTTGGAGACAGCAGCAACTTCAATTCCAGCAAAGAAACAGGATATGATCATGGAAGCAAGTATCCCAACTAAAGAATTAGGAAATCTCCCTGAGGAATAGCAGGTAATAGAATTACTGAATAAGAAATTCAAAAGACTTCTCTCTCAATTTACACACACACACACACACACACACACACACATCTTTCCAAGAGCTCAAGAATTCCATAAAGAGAAGAAAAGAGAAGACAGACAATACCTTTGAAGAATTCAGGAAAACCATACAAAGCAAATCACAAAGTAAATAGACAATTAGGAATCATACAAGAACAGCAATTAGAAGTCCAGAAGATGACCACAAAAATTATGGAGATAGATAAAACATTGGAAGGACAAAAGAGTGGACTTGAACTGGTTGGAGAATGAATTTCCATGCTAGAAGACAATCCCTTGACAACAGCTTGTATGAGGAAACATCAGACAAAAGAATGAAGAGAAATAAAGAAAACCTAAGAGTTATATGGGATGACATCAAAAGAAATAACATATGCCCAATTGGAATTCCAGAACAAGAGGAGATAAAAAGAAAAATGTCAAAGACTTTCTAACAGAAATCTGCCCCAATATTGTGAAATATGAAAAGATATCCCCAAGAAGCTCAAGGAACTCCATACAGACCCAAAGAGAAAGTCACCAAGACATATCATAATCAAACTTTCCAAAAGCAATGACAAAGAAAGAATCTTGAGAGCAGCTTGAGAAAAATGAAATATTACCTATAAAGGACAACCAATAAAACTAAACTCTAATTTGTCAGTAGAATCCATGCAGGCAAGAAAGCAATTGGATGACATATATACAACATTGAAGAAAAAAAATTGCCAACCAAGAATTACATATCCAGCCAAACTGCCCCTCCAATATGAGGGTGAAATCAAGACATTCTCAGACAAACAGAAATTAAGGGAGTTTTTTAAACCAGGCAAATACTACAAGAAATGCTAAAGGTAGTCATTCCAACAGAAGACCAACAATGGCAGATGACAAAGTAAGATCAAGACACGTGACAACAACACCTGGAAACTAACCCGGAAAAAGAATACTCAGAATTAAAATAAACTTACAAAAAAGAAAATGGAGAACTAGAGGAATCGAATTGTAAATGACACCAACAACAAGCCAATTAGAAGCAATAAATGGTATAATTACAAAACTTCCAAATGGACAGGAAGTCAAGATGAAGTCTATATAGAATAGACAGTTCCAAACTTAAGAGAGATAAGAATTTACTGCAGAGTAACCATGAAGAAAATTAATAAGCATTCTAACTAAAATAATAAGAAAGTCACAAGGACTCAGTAAACAGGAAATCAACCACAATGATGAAAAGGGAAAGAAAAGTAGGTAACAAAATGAACTCAGCATAGAAACATATTTGGAATAAAGAAACCACCAGCAACACAACAACAACAACAACAAAACACATTAGAATAACAACAATAAATTCATACCTTTCATTAATTACAAAGAATGTGAATGGACTAAATGTGCCAGTCAAGAGAAAGAGAGTGGTAGACTGAATTGAAAACAATAGGAACCATCAATATACTGCTTACAAGAGACCCACCATAGACATACAAACAAAAATAAATTAAAAACTAAGGGGTGGAAAAATATACCAAGCAAATAGCAATCAAAAAAGAGCAGGAATGGCAATATTAATTTCTGATAAAATAGAGACTTCAAGATGAAAACCAGCAAAAAGGACAAAGAAGAGCATTATATGATGTTAAAAGTGTCAGTTGACCAAGAGGACATTACCATAATACATATATATGCACTCAATGAAACAAAACCAAACTCAACACCATTGAGTCAATTCCAACTCACAATGACCCTCTTTGGGTTTCCGAGACAGTAAATCTTTATGGAAGTACATTTCCCAGTCTTCCTTCCATGGAGTGGCTGGTGAGTTTGAACCACCAACCTTCTGGTTAGCAGTCAAATGCCTTAGGCATTACGCCACTATACCTTAGACACTATGTATTCTCCTTATACACCAAATGAAAGATCTCCAAAATACATAAAGCAAACATTAACTGAAAGGAGAAATAGACAATTCTACGATAATAGTAAGGAACTTTAACACACCACTTTTGATGAAAGACAGACTAGAAAAGAACTAAGATACAGAAGATCTCAGCAACATAATCAACCAACTCAACCTCACAGACATACAGAACACTCCACCCCACAAAAACACAATACACATTCTTTTCTAGAGCACGTAGATTGTTCTCCAGACCAGACGATATATTAGACCACTAAACAAGCCTCAATGCATTTAAAAACATTGCCATTCTACAGAGCATTTTCTCGGATCACAATGCTATAAAATTAGAAATCAATAATGAAAAGACCAATGGGGGAAAAATCAAATACATACAACCTGAATAATACACTGTGCAGTTAGTACTTGAGGGGGAAAAAAAAAAAAGAAGAAGAAGTACTTGGTAACAGAAGAAATAAAGTGTGAATTAAAACATTCCTATAAACAAATAAGAATGAAAACGACATACTGAAACCTTTAGGACACAGTGAAAACAGTACTCAGAGATCAATTTATAGCAGTAAGTGCACACACCAAAAAAGAAGAATCAAAATCAACACCTTAACCCAACAACTCCAATAATTAGAAAAAGTGCAATGAAAGAAACCTACAATCTCCAGAAGAAAGGGAATAATAAAGATCACAACAGAAATAAATGAAGTAGGAAACAAAACAAAATAGAAAAAATCAACATGAATAGAAGCTGATTCTTCAACAGGGTTAACAATATCAACAAACCACTGGTGAATTTAACAAAGGAAAAGAAAGAGAAAATGCAAATAATAAATGAAATGGGCAACATCACAACAGAACCAACTGAAACAAAAAGGTTAATAACAATACTATGAAGAATTGTACTCCAACAGATTAAAAGAAAAAAAAAAAACCTAGACGAGATCGACCAATTTCTAGAAACACAAAACTTACCTAAACTA
>NW_006921948.1:1021482-1022676 GCF_000298275.1 Orycteropus afer afer
TCTGTGGTATCACTTTTCTTTGGAATGGGCACAAATATGAATCTCTTCCAGTCAGTTGGCCAGGTAGCTGTCCTCCAAATCTCTTGACATAACTGAGTGAGTGCCTCCAATGGGGCATCTGTTTGTTGAAATATCTCAATCGGTATGCCATCAATTCTCACGAGTATAGATGTAAAAATATTCAACGAAACCTTAGCCAACAGAATCCAACACCATATCAATAATAATAATAATAATACATCATGACCAAATGGGGTTTATAGAAAGTATGCAAGGATGGAAAAGGATAGCAATAATGGTGGCACAACATGGAAAATGTGATCAATATCCCTGAGCTATAAATGGGGAAGTTTTTATGTTGGTGAATGTCTTGGTGTGTATGTTTTCATCACAGTAAATTTTAAAAAAAATTAAAAATGACCAAAATTACTGATCAGATAGAGACTGGTGGCCTTGGGTTACACTTTGGGCTTAGAATTGGACTCACTCCCATGGGTTAGCTCTCAACCAAACAATAGAAGTCCTATGAGCTGAACAGCTACCCAAGGGATATGCACTCCTTAAAATAGTCAACTGTGAGAGATCAGAATGGTAGCATTTGCACTGGGGGAAAGACAGACATGAATGCATAGTTAAGAAGGACACAGGGATGGGGTAACTACAGGGAAGAGGTGGGAGGAAAGCTGTTCCATTGTGGGTGTTGTAATCAGTGCTGTGAAACATAATGTGTATGAAATGTTGAGTGTAAAACAAATCTGCTTTGTAAATATGCACCGAAATCACACACACACACACACACACACACATACACAATTAAAAAAAGAAGAATTCTCGGGCTGCAGAGAAACACGGTCAGATTTGTACAATGGATAGTTTCTGTTCTAAGGACTATTAAAAGAGAGATGACAGCTACCTGTTCTCCACTGAGAAGAAACAGATTTGAGCTGAAGGATAAGTATACAAGTTAGCAAGAAAAACGTCATATCTGTTGGAGAGGTCACTGTGGTAGTTATGTGTCAACTTGGCTGGGCCTGGTTTTGAGTGGCTAGGCAGGTGGATGTAGTATTCCCCCTGATGAGACTGGTACTCAACTTCATGGTGGAATCTACTGTGAGCAGCTGAGTAGCTGCCTTAGGAGTGTGGTCTGCTCCCGGTACATAAGATGACTCTTTGAGAAAGGAGTCTGAACTTTTT
>NW_006921948.1:1023346-1031424 GCF_000298275.1 Orycteropus afer afer
GGGTGTGAACCACCAGCCTTCTGGTTAGCAGTCAAGTGCCTTAGGCACTATGCTACCAGAGCTCCCAATAGAATGCAAACATAGCATGTTTTATTTGGTGTTCCTTACTCTTGTCCAGCTTTCACATGCATATGAAGTGAATGAAAATACCATGGTTTGAGTCAGGCGCACCTTAGTCCTCAAAGTTACATCTTAGCTTTTGAACTTTTTAAAGAGGTCTTTTACAGCAGATTTGCCGGATGCACTACATCGTTTGATTTCTTGACTGCCGCTTCCACGGGTGTTGATTGTGGATCCAAGTAAAATGAAATCCCTGACAACTTCAATCTTTTCTCCATTTATTGTGCTGTTCCTTATTGGTCCAGCTGTGAGGATTTTTGTTTTCTTTATGTTGAGATATAATCTATATTATTAATTAGTCT
Source organism: Orycteropus afer afer (assembly GCF_000298275.1). NCBI lineage: Eukaryota > Metazoa > Chordata > Mammalia > Tubulidentata > Orycteropodidae > Orycteropus > Orycteropus afer. The sequence continues at coordinate 1,023,769 of NW_006921948.1, forward strand.
TATTTTTCATTTAATTAGCAACATTCTATAAAATGTTTCCATATAATAATTTATACCTAGAAAAATCATATATGTACATTTAAAATATGCATATAATTTGTGTTAATCTAATTTTCTTTTCTCCTCTGTTTATTCCATTCCTCTTTCTATGTCTTATGTATAATAAAGCACAAGACTGGATGGCTCAGTTACGCAGTTTCCAATTTGAAGTGTTTTGTTGAATAAAAACAAAACCCTCAAATTCTTGTCTTTCTTCTACTCCAACTCTGTACAGAACACACAGAATGTACAATTTCTAAAGTGTTGAGATGTCCTGTTCCTAACATATGCTTCATGAAACTGTCAAAGTTCATGTCTTCGTGTCTGACTTTCATGCCCTGGTATCAGTGCCAGGTATCAGGCAGCATCTGGCCCTCACCCTGATCTTCATTCTTCATGCCACGTGTGTGTGTGTGTGTGTGCATGTGAATCCCATAGGAAAAAAGTCAACTCAGTGCACTCCACTGCCATATGGAATGAACACACTGTTCTTGTCCAAAGTTATGAGAAAACTGTTTTTTCAAACATTTGTACAATTACTTTTTGCAGTGCACTTAATTACATAATATGAACTTCCTAGTCATAGACTTTGTGACACTCACACAATGATTGAGTGGGCCTATGAGTATAAGCTGTTTGTGGCACACCAAGGGGATTGGATAGTTGCTAAGAATGCAAATAAGGTGCAAGGAAACTTTATGGGGTGGGGCCATGCAAATAATGTGTATGGAACTCTAATGAGTGTATTGGTCACTTTTGCTATCCCACTAGGCTTAAAATGAGCCATCCTAAGAGGTGGAAAGGGGGAACCTCACTTCTACCAAGAAAGAAGATCCAGGAGTGGAATGTGACCTTTGGACCCAGTGGCCCTGTGCTGAGACCCTCCTAGGCCAAGCACACTGAGACAGCTGTAACACAAGAGACAGTGAGAAGTGGTGTCAATCATCAGAGAAATAGCAGTAGCAGAGCCAGGAGGAGACTGGTATGAGACAGTGCAGTGGACTTCCCAGCCCACAGAGCACTGTTGGCACAGTGAACATGCCAACCTGCCAAGTGAGACCAGAGCTCCTTCAGACCGAGCCTTACTGGCTGTAAAAATGGCATGATAGGGGCATCTGACCACCTTTAACTTCACAAGAGGGAAGGAGAATCAAGATCAATAGCCCAAGGCTGACTTCTATGAGGTGAAGGTTGTACATGGCTCCACCCTCCAACCTTTTTAGCAATTCTGATATCAACTCTCTCTTCTATGACACACTCTACTTTGCTGGACTTTGTCATTCATTACATTGGCCACACAGAACTCACATACAATATTCACAATTATGGGACTTATTAGGAAAATACCAAAACCAAACCAAAAGCACTGCCGTGGAGTCAGATCCAACTCATAGCGACCCCTCCTTAGTTTTCTAAGGTGGTATCTCTATGGAAGTAGATTGCCCAACTTTCCTTCCAAGGAGTGGCTGGTGGGTTTGAACCGCCAGTCTTCTGGTTAGCAGTCAAGTTCCTTAGGTACTACGCTACCAGAGCTTCCAAGTTACAATTCAGAGTGAAAAATGACTCAGGATACAGTTCTTTGATAAGGACAGCCTCTTCTCAGCAATTCCCACAGATACACCTCTCGGGCCCTTGATCTCTCAGGCTCATGGTCCCTTGTCCTCTGCCCTGCTCAGGAAAGTGTTGCAAAGCTCTTAAAAGAGCTCTGGCAATTATAAGTGGTCAGAAACCCACTTCACCAGCAAGCCTCCTGCCCAAAGGCACTCAGCTTTCTCTCTCCATAGGCCAGGAAATCCACTGCTCTATCTCATGCTGGTCTCCTGCCAGATCTCCTGGTTCTGCTGCCGCTGCTTCTCACCATCTCAGAAAAGTGTTACAGCTCTCTCTCTCTCTCTATTTCTTGGGCTGAGGAGATTCAGTGCAGGGATCTTGGGTCCAAAGGACACGCTCTACTCCTGGCTTTTCTTTGTTGATTCTGGTGAGAGTCCCCCCTCCTGCTTTTGGCGTCTAGGATGGCTCATTTTAAACCTTGTGAGATGGCAAAACTGACCGATACCATGTTAAGCTTTCATACATTTTATTTGCATGGTCTCACCCCCGCAAGTGTGCCACGCACCTTATTTACATTACTAACAAGCTATCCAATCCCCTTGGTGAACCACAAGCACCCCATTTTTCCTCAGGTTTGCACAGTCCCACCTAGGCACCTAGTGGGAATGACAAAGACCACGGCTAGAAAGGCCATACCAGGAAATTCATTGCGCCTCACTGGTCTAGTAAGGTGTCTCTGGACGCTTATTATCAGTGGAGCTAGAGAGCTTTATAACACCTTCCCTTGAGCAGGGCAGAGGCAGGCCCAAGGAGGACCCAGAGCTAAGGGCCAAGAGACGAGGCCTGTCCTCATAGGACAGAGAGGACCCCTGCTTGACTGAGAGGAGCTGAAAGAGCTGTTCTGCACTGAAGAAGGGAGACTTTGCTCAAATGCTTCCTCCTCCTGATCCCAAGTTGTGGTCTTCTGATCCTGATCCTGATCCTGAGTTGTAACCTGTTACATCCCTGATAAACCTCATAATCATGATTACTGCCTGTGAGTTATGTGTGGCCATTGCAACAAATGATCAAACTCACAGAGAATGCTGTGGGAGGGACACCTGGTATGAGACTTGCTAAAAAGGTTGGAGGGCAGAGGTATGTCTGACTTCTACCTCATAGGAATAAGCCTTGGGCTGATGTTGATCTTGGTTCTTTCTCATCTCCCTTAAGTGAGACAAGGAGGTCTGACAAGGCCACTTTGCCATTTTTACACTTTTCTTTCTCTGTTTCTCATATGATGTCTCTACAAAGTGACATAATGAAAATTTAGCAGGACTAGAGTTAAAATCCCAAAATATTTGCTTTTGTAAGCTAGCCATTGAGTATCAACTACTGTGAAGTCATACCTGACATTGTATGTACATCTTGCTCATGTGCCCTATGTAATATTTCTTTGACATTCTTCTCCCAATTTATATGGCCTATTATGATTGTAATTCTGTGCTGTATATCGTATTAAATCCCCAACCAGTGTGGGTCTCTAGGGATGGTGATGTGTGTCACCACTCAAGTGTTTGCAACTCCTCAAACAAGCTTCTTCACACTGAGTCATCTGCCTACTTAAAATCCCTCAAAATATATTCATAATTTTCCCTGACCCTCGGTAAACCAAAATTAAAAAAAAACAAACGACCATCAAGCAGCCTGTCATTCAACTGTAAGTAGATATGCCAAGAGACACCAAATATAAAGAACCTCTCATGCATATGAGGGCAATAGATAACACATAGTGATATCAATCATGTGAGAGAATAGCCACTGTCATTACCTGGAGGTAAAAGTTATCTAGGCCATTTTGCACTTTTCACAGAGTTTTGTTTGCAGTGTCAATCATTTCATACTGAGACTATTTATTGTGACCATTTAACCATTCAAAAACTTATTTACTGACTTCTTACTACCTGCCAAGCACTTTGTTGGGCACTGGGGAACACACTGATAAGCAAGGCATGATCACTGCATTCAACATGTTCCACAGATGGTAGGGATGACCTAAGTGTGTAAATAATCTTTTTCAAAGTTATTGCTATTGTTAGTTGCCATCAAGTCGGCTCCAACTCATGGTGATCTCATGTATGTGATGGAACAAAACCTTGTTCAGTTCTGTGCCATCTTCATCATGATTCGTAGGTTTTAGACCGTTGATGGGACTATCGTGTCAATCCACCTCATTGAGGGCTTCCCTCATTTTCGCTGACTCTATTCTTTACTAAACATGATGTCCTTTTCTAGAGGTCTGTCTTTCCTGATGGCACATCCAAAGCAAGCAAGCCAAAGTCTCACCATACTCACGTATAAGGAGCTTTCTGGTTGTATTTCTTCTAAGACATAATTTGCTATCTATGGTGCATTCACTATTTTTTGCAAACACCACAACATGGAAAACAATAAATGCTAAGCTATGGGGGTTCAGAGAGCCAGCATATTTCCTCAAGGTGAGGTCAGGGAGGATGGGAGAAGAGACAATGGAAGTCAAGATGGAATTTCCTGAAGGCATTAGGTTAAATGAAACTGATGGCTGTTTTCCAGCTGTCTCTATGATATTTCTCATTTCATCTGTGATCTATGTTAACTATTTCCATTCCATTCAATATTGCTCCATATACTTGAAGCCTAGCATTAAGCCTAGGAGAAGAGTAGACAGTCTACTGGTAATTGAGAAGGGATAGAGTGTGATGACTTCCCAGCAAGTGGCACTAAGTCTGTCTCATTAAATCTCAACTAGGCTGGAAAGGAGAGAGAGAAGAAAGATAATTAGAAATCCCAAGGTGATAAGAGTGGGGGAGGTCAGAATAAAGTATCATACTTTAAGAAGATCATGAGGCTGTTCACTAATGAAAGAACGGGGGGAGGACATAGAATGAGGGATATCATTGCTGATGTCAAGTGAATCTTGGCTGAAAGCATAGAATGCCAGAAAGATGTTTTTCTGTGTGTTATTGTCTATGCAAAGGCATTTGACTATGTGGATCATAACAAAAAAAATGGGAATTCCAAAACACTTCATTGTGCTCATTCTGAACCTGTACATAGACCAAGAGGCAGTCATTTGAATAGAGCAAAGGGATACTGCATAGTTTAAAATCAGGAAAGGTGTAAATCAGGGTTTTATCCTTTCACTGTACTTGTTCAAACTGTGTGCTGTGCAAGTAAACTGAGAAAATGGACTTTATGAAGAAGAACATGATGTCAGGATTGGAGGAAGACTAACAGCTTTTAATATCCAAATAACACAACCTTGCTTGCTGAAAGTGAAGAGAACTTGACACATTTATTGATGAAGATCAAACACAAAGATCAAAGCCTTCCATATGGGTTACACCTCAACATAAAGAAAACAAAAATCACAACTGGACAAATAAGCATCATTAGTAATAAATAAGATCAGTAGAAACAGAGAAAATATATAAGTTGCCAGAGATTTCATTGTACTTGGCTCTACAATCAACACCCATGGAAGAAGCAATCAAGAAATCAAACCATGTGTTGCATTGGGCCATACTGCTGCAAAAGACTTCTTTAAAGTCTTTGAAAGCTAAGATGTCACTTTAAAGATTAAGGTATGCCTGACTAAACATATAGTAATTTAAATTGCCTCTTATGCATGCAAAAGCTGAAAAATTATTAATAAGGGAGAAGAATTGATGCCTTCCAATTAAGACTTTTGCAATGAATATTGAATATACCACGGACTTCCAGAAGAATGAACAAACCTGCCTTGGAAGAAGTACTGTTAGAATGCTCATTAAAAATGAGGATGGCAAGACTTTGTCTCACATTTTTTGGACGGATTATCAGGAGGCACCAATCCCTGGTGAAGAACATCATGCTAGATTAAGTAGTGGGTCAGTGAAAAAAAGGAAGACTCTCAACCATATGGATTGACACAGTGGCTGCAACAATGAGCTGAAAGATAGCAATAATTGTGAAGATAGCTCCGTTGTACATAGGGTCATTATGAGTCAAACCAACTCCACAGTACCTAACAACAATAAGAACAAGGAGACTATACATACAATATATAACAAGGTCATTTGATCTAATTAGGGAATATGCAAATATTTTATCCTATGATTGCTTATTACTTTGTTACCTATAACCCACCCACTACCATCGAGTTGATTCCTACTCATAGCAACCCCCACTGGATTTTCAAGACAGTAAATATTTATGGAAGTAGATTGCCTCATATTCATTCCTTAGAGTGGCTGGTAGTTTTGAACCTCCAACCTTCTAGTTAACAGTGTAATGCCTTAGGCCCTGCACCACCAGAGCTCCTTATCTATAGTAGTGTAAAGTAAGATACAATCTCAATATCCGATGGCAGTCTATACTGGTACATCCGTTTAATGGAATACTATATAGTGATTAATATGCTGATAATGACATGTGTTGTTGATATGGATAAATATTTATTGCCTACTATTGAAAGGGTAAAGGCAGAAGCATCTAGTGTAATTAGATTATGGGCTCAGTGGAATGGTGCAGTTCTGAGGAGATGATGGAACATCTTCACTGATAGGCTGAGTAGTTTAGAAAGCATCCCATTTGATGCAACAATCATCAAAGCACATAAATTTATTCTCATTTTCAAGATGAGCAATTTTAGTCTCTGAGTAGAACTGTGCTCCATAGCGTTTTGTTTTTGTTTTTAACTTTTGTTGTGGTGAAAACATACACAACAAGACATTCGCCCAAATAACTACCCCATTTACAACTCAGGGACATTGATGGCATTTTTCATATTGTGCCATCACTATTGCTATTCTTTTCCTAAATATCCCACCACCATTAGCATAAACTCAATGCCTCACAAAAAAAAGGCTTCCCTTTTCCCCCTCCCTCCTTCCCCTGGTAACCACTAATAATCTTTGGGAGATATAGATATAGATATAGATATATATTCAGAGTAGAACCAACCTTAATGACATGGATAAACTAAAGCTTTCAGGACCTCCATGTGATGACGTGGCATGACTCAAATAGAGGAGAAGCAGCTGCAAACATCCGATAATAATCAGAACATGAAATGTATGATGTATGAATCTAGGAAAATTGGAAGTTGTCAAAAATGAAATGGAACACATAAAGACTGATATCATAGGCATTACTGAGCTGAAATAGACTGGAGTTGGCCATTTTGAATCAGACAACCATATGATCTACTACGCTGGGAATGATAATTTGAAAAGGAATGATGTGGCATTCATTATCACAAAGGAAGTTTCAAGTTCTGTCCTGAAGTATAATGCTGTCAGTGATAGGATAATATTCATATGCCTACAAGGAATACCAGTTAGTACTACTATTATTCAAATTTATGCACCAACCACCAAAGCCAAAGATGAGGAAATTGAAGAATTTTGTCAATTTCTGCCATCTGAAATTGACCAAATGTGCAATCAAGGTGTGTTAATTACCACTGGTGACTGGAATGCAAAAGTTGGAACAGAGAAGAATCACTGTTAGTTGGAAAATTGGGCCTTGGTGACAGAAATAATGCTGGAGATCACATGATAGAATTTTTCAAGACCAACAATTTATTCCTTGCAAATACCTTTTCTCAACAAAACAAATGGCAGCCATACATGTGGACTTCACCACATGGAATACACAGGAATCAGATTGACTACATTTGCGGCAGGAGGTGATGGAAAAGCTCAATATCTTCAGCCAAAACAAGGCCAGGAGCTGATTGTGAAACAAACCATCAACTGCTCATATGCAAGCTCAACTTGAAGTTGAAGACAATTAATACAAGCCCATGAGAGCCAAAATATGACTGTGAATATATCTCTCCTGAATTTAGAGACCATATAAGAATAGATTCACACAGAACACCAATGACCGAAAACCAGAAGAATTGTGGGATGACATCAGGAATATCATCCATGAAGAAAGCAAGAGGTCATTAAAAATATGAGAAAGAAAGAAAAGACCAAAATGGATGTCAGAAAAGACTCTGAAACTTGTCCTTGAGTGAAGAGTAGCTAAAGCAAATGGAAGAAACGACAAGATAAAAGA
>NW_006921948.1:1042677-1046400 GCF_000298275.1 Orycteropus afer afer
ATAAATGGAGAAAAGATTGAAGTTGCCAAAGACTTCATATTGCTTGGTTCTCCATTTGACGCCAATGGAAGCAACAGTCAGGACATTAGACGACGTTAGGCACTGGGCAAGTCGGCTACAAAAGATCTCTTTCAAATCCTGAAAAGAAAAGATGTCTCCTTGAGAACTAAGGTGCACCTGACACAGACCATGGTGTTTTCAATCACCTCATAAGTGTGTGAGAGCTGGACAATGAATAAGGAAGACCGAAGAAGAATTGATGCTTTTGAGTTGTGGTGCTGGCAAAGAATGCTGAAAGTACCATGGACTGGTAAAAGAAGTAACAAATCTGTCCTGGAGGAAGTACAGCTGGAATGCTCCTTGGAAGTGAGAATGGCTGGATTTCATCTCATCAACTTTGGTCATGTTGGGAGAAGGGACCATTCCCTGGAGAAGGATGTCATGCTTGATAAGCTGGAGGATTGATGAAAGAGGGGAAGGTCCTCAAAGAGATGGATTGACACGGTGGCAGCAGTGATGGGCTCACGTATAGCAAAGATCGTGGAGCTGGTGCAGGACCGGGTGGTGTTTTGTTCTGCTGTGCATAGGGTTGCTATGAGTCGAAGAGGACTTGACGACACCTAACAACAACAATACACACACACACACACACATATGTATGTAATATATATTTGACTACTTTATCACAAGGAGCTCTGGTAGCGTAGTGGCTAAGGCACTTAACTGCTAACCAGAAGGCTGGCGGTTCAAACCCACCAGCCACTCCTTGGAAGGAAGGTTGGGCAATCTACTTCCATAGTGATACTGCTTTGGAAACCCAAGGAGGGGTCATTATGATTCGGGACTGACTTGATGGCACACAACAACAACAACAACTTTATCATAGGTCCCCATCCAAGTTAAAGTTGGCATTTCCAGGGTAGGGTCAATTATTATTCCCGCTGACTCTGACTCAGTTATTGAAGTGTACTGTGCATCGAGAAGGGTGAGTGGGGATGAGTTTCATCATTGGGGACTGCAGCTCATGCTAAGGTTCATAAGAAGTGGCTGATGAGTGAGGAAGCCTGAAGAGAACCCTCATTTTCTCCTGGATGGCTCATGGAACTTTGTGATAACCAATTCTGGCCCTGTTGCCTCTCCAATAGACTTACAGGAGAGCAAAAGTTTCCCATTAGAATTCAAGATCCATGTGGGTAGGGAACATTTCTATTTTGCTCCTACTACATCCCCTTTTAGGAGCTCTCATGGCATAGTGCCTAAGACATTTGACTGCTAACCAGAAGGCTGGCAGTTCAAACTCACCAGCCACTCCTTGGAAGGTTGTGCAATGTACTTCCACAGTTCTACCGCCTCGGAAAACCAAGGAGGGGTCTCTATGAGTCGGCTCCGACTCAACGGCCGTCCCCTTTCATCGCACGGTACCTATAATATAGTAGGCTCCCAATAGGTATCTGTTGAATACATAGGTATCCTTGGGAACTTGGCAGAAGACAAAGGGCCAGGCAGTGTTTTCTCAGCATTAGCTGCACATTAAAACCCCCTGAGAGCATTTTACAAATACAGCTGCCTAGGGAACATCCCCTGAGATTTCAGTTTAGCGAAAATGGGGTAGTTTCTAGGCATCAGTATTCTTAAACTCTCCCCCAAGAGATTCTAATAGGTACTCAGGATTGAGGACAACTGATTTAAGCAGTCACTAAGTACTCAGGTTGCTCCAAGGACTGTGATGCCAATTTTAGTCCTCAGCACCTGGGTGGCTTTCTTATGCTTCCCTGGAGTCCGCTGCCTCCTCTGCTGGGCTCTGAGTTAAGAGCTGTGTATGGTCTTGGGAAGTTGTAAGTGTGCTTGGTCCTGGAAGCACAGGTGAAGCTTATCCTATAGAGCTGGGGGGGGAAAAAAAGACTAACTCCAGTTTAAGCCTTAGATAGGTGACCCAGTGACGATCTTATGACAATCTCAACTCATAGACACCCTGTGGGACAAAGTAGAACTGCCCCATAGAGCTTCCAAGGCTGTCAATCTTTCTCCCACGGAGCAGCCGGTGGGTTTGAACTGCTGAAATTTTTTGTAGCGGCCGAGCACTTTAACCACTGCTCCACTGAGGCTTCTTCCAGCTATGGGAGAGAGGAGGAACTCAGAGGCCCAAATCCCAGAACGGCCTGACATGTCTATTTTTTATGCATTGGCATTTCGTTTGCTGGGGAAAGAGAAAGTATGCATGCTTTTCTTACCACATAAATGATTATGATGATAGGACCTGGTAATAGTACACATAATCACAAATCTCTTCTGATATAAAAATGCTCCAGAATGTCACATACATAATTTAAACCACAATTTAAAGGGATATATCAGGTCACATTCCTATTTCTCCATATCAGAGACAATACATTATCTGACACAGAATAGGTTATAAAATGATAGCTTCCAAAAGTCGTTGCTGACATTGCAGTCCAATTGTCACCCTTTATTTCCCCAGAAAGAATGTCATAGACTCAATCTACAGATAAACATACAGCACTTTATTTTGCTTTGTTCCAACACTACAAATTGGACAGAAAATCCCTCCGGGTTCTTCAGATTATGGATTATCCATTTAGAATGCCCTCGCTGGAAGTGTTTCATGACAAGAAGGTTATTGTGAAGTGACAATTTTTTTTTTTGCCCTTTGAAGGAAGGATATAACAGTGAAAATAACTTTTATGAGACCTTGTGGGAATCTTACTCTTTGTGACAGTGGATGACTGTATTCAGAGGTAGAAAAATGGTCAAGGAATTATCCTTTTGGAACAAAAAGGAAAACGACCTGTCTCTCTCTATATATAGACACATATTTTGTTTTTGTCCAAGTGTGCCTCTCTAACTACTGTTTTTGTAAATGAGATCTTCAGTCACTTATTTACATCTGCAACTTGAAATCCATAAGCTTGGTCATTCTGAACACAATTTAAGGCAGCTGTAGCCAAAATGAGCTAATTAAATTTGCACAATAATATTGACCTAGAAAGGCTTCAGGTTGAGGCTGATTATTTCATCCAAAGAAGGAGCAGGAAGATGGCATTTTACTTGAATTTCACTTGTGTCCTGTGATACATTCTACTAAATGAGAACAACCGTTCTTAATGATATTAATCGGGTCAGCAAAGATCAAACACTACTCAAATAAATATAGAAGAAAACTATACATCTCTCTCATGCTGGATCTGCATGAAGAAAGTTAAATAGGAAGTTGGGTCATTTGTATCAGAAAGCACTGGTGACTGTCACTCTAGGACACTTAAGCAATTGGCAGATATCCCGGGAAAAACCACAAGTGATTATTTTTGGAGACCATAGCATCCTAGAGCATTAGTAAGGAGCAAATTTGGAACCTACATATCCCAAAGGAAAACGTTAACCCTAAGTAATAGCAGGCTGATCAGGTTCATGTCATCACCTGGGAAGAGGCTGTCCCTGTTGATTTCAGTAGAACTCACAATGCTATGTCACCTGATCATTGTACTTTGAACAAAGACAGTAAAGAAGTTACTGGGAAGCTTGGACTCCGTTTTGGTGGGTATGCAGTATGGAAACCCATGACCAATGGCCCAAGACGGCAACCAACATCCTTAGTGACCTTCACTATAAAGAACATGGGAGTCGCTGGGTGCAAACAGTGAAAGTGCTCAAATGTTAACAGAAATGTTGATGGTTCAAGTCTCCCAGAAGCACCTCAGAAGAAAG
>NW_006921948.1:1047955-1059485 GCF_000298275.1 Orycteropus afer afer
ATTATTCTTTAGTGTTGCATAGTATTCCATTGTGTGAATGTACCAAAGTTTGGTTATCCATAGCAGTGTGATTTTAAAGGCTCAAAATAAATTGGAAAATTAAGTCCAGTCAAATAAGCTGGTATTTAATTATGATCTTCAAAGTGGCCTATAAGTTATGTAGAAAGAGAATTGGCAGTAAAACCATGCCTGACAACATTTCTACTCTGAATCACAAGTCAGTGTGACACTGAGTATAGCGAGAGTCAAATTCAATGATTGGAAGGAATGTCCTGCCTTATTTAGTCTGAAAAGCATGTAAGATTGATACGTATCACTAACATTTCTTTCCACCCACTGCCATCGAGCTGTTTCTGACTCACAGTGACCCTTTATGACAGAGGAGAACTACCTATCAATTTCCAAGGCTGTGACTCTTTCCAGAAGCAGACTACCTCATCTTTCTCCATGGGGTGGCTGCTGAGTTTGAACCACCAGCCTTTTGTTTAGCTGCCGAGTGCTTTAACCACTATACTACCAGAGTTCCTTGACCTTTGCACAAGAGGCATGAATTCTAGAAAGGTCTCAGAGAACAGTGATCAGATTGCTTTTGAAAAACAAAAAAGAAACAGAAAGCAGGTCTGATGATTAATAGTAAAAGATGTAAATTTTAAGATGCAATTGTTAAGGGAAAATGTAGTTAATGTTTTTCAAAAATATGAATAATGTTTTATGATCAGGTTGGTGATTACACAATTTCCATGCCCTCCAAATACTTTTTTCAAACTTAGGAAATACTTACATTTTTGTTTCTAACATATTTAAGCAACTCTGGTAGCATAGTGCCTAAGGCATTTGATTGCTAAGCAGAAGGCCAGTGGTTCAAACCCACCAGCCACTCCTCATAAGAAGGTTGGGCAATCTATTTTCACAGTGATACCACCTCCGAAACTTTAGGAGGGGTTGCTGTGAGTCAGGTTTGACTCAACGGCAGTGGGTTTGGTTTTTTTGGTTTAACATAGCTTAGGAATTGATGTACGATACCTAATTACATCCAGCTATGATCTGCTTGAAATTAAAAACAGAAATATACTTTTGTATGCAACATCAATTTCCCACAATCCCTGGTCCCTTCTCTTATGCCCTAAAAAACATGTTTGGTACTTCCTATCTTAAAGAAGCAAAAACAAACAATAAAGGGAATTCTTTACTTAACCCTCATTATTAATCATTTCCTTTTCAAACTCTTTTAGCACTTGCTAGGAGCTCTGGTGGTGTAATGCCTAAGGCATTTGACTGCTAACCAGAAGACTGGTGGTTCAAACCCACCAGCGACTCTGTGGAAGGAAGACCGGGCAATCTACTTCCATAAAGATTTACTGCCTCAAAAACCCAAAGGGGGTCACTATGAGTCGGAATCGACTCGATGGTAGTGAGTTTGTGCTTTTGTTTTTTTCTGCTTTGCCAAGCATAAATTCAACCTCCAAGGAAAGGAAAGAACATAATCTCAAGGAATGGTCCCTCCTGATAATATGTCCAAAGTACATGAGACAAAGTCTTGACTTTTTTTATTTTATTTTAAGAGCTTGTTTTACATTCAAAGTCACGCATACGTTTAGTTTCATTCCCCATTCACCATGCCCAACCCCAACCCAGTCTCCTCCCCTCCCTACCCTGCAACACTCCCCCTGTGCCCCTCATAAATATGCACTCCTGTTTGTCCTGCATTTCCTCAGTTTGAATGTTGGTCCTCTGGTGTCCCATGGTTTATTGCTTTAGGGGATGCATTACCATTGAGTGTGTGGGTGCAGCATCCTGGGTTGAGTGGTCTGCGTGTACATCTCGCTAACCATTGGGCTGAGAGCCCACCCCTGGAGGTGAGTTTTATTCCAGGCGCCGAATGTATTTCAGGGCCATTGTATTGGGAGTCTCACCAGACTTCATCTGACCAGTAATTCTGGTCATTATTGAGGTTTTGGATTTTGTTCCACGTTTTCCCTCCCACTCTATCCAGGATCTCCAGATTTGATCCTTTCCTGAGTGGTTGGCATTGGTAGCCAGGCACCATCCGGTCCTTCTGGTCTCGAGGGCCATTGTATCCTAGGGTTAATAGCTTCTAAATGCCCTTGCTTTTGTGTGTGTGTGTGTGTGTGTGTGTGTGTTCTTCTTCACTTCTGATGCTGGAAGACCATTAGCTGCATCCTGGATGGCTGCTTGAAAGCTTTTCAGACCCCAGTCACAACTCACCAATGTAGGATGTGGAGCAACGCTTTTATGTATTTTGTTGTGACAATTGAGTCTGGTGTCCCCCAGTACTATGGTCCTGAGGTAGTAGCTCTATTGGATCCTCTCCCATAGTGTTGGGATGTCTGTGAGAGATTACTCTGTGTGTCTTCTATTGTTTTCTCCAAAGTCTTGACTTTTTCCCTTCTAGGAGAATTCTAACTATACTTCTTCCAAGACAGATTTGTTCTTTCTTCAGGCAGTCCATGGTATATTTGATATTCTTAGCCAGCATCATAATTCAAATACAACAATTCTTCTTTGGTCTTCCTTATTCATTGTCCAACTGTTGCATACACACAGGGTGATTGAATATACCATGGCATGAGTCAGGCACACCTTCATCTTCAAAGTTAAATCTTTGCTCTTTAACACTTTAAAGAGGTGTTTTGCAGCAAATTTTCCCAATGCAGTACGCCATTTGATTTCTTGACTGCTGCTTCCATGGGCATTGATTGTAGATCCAAGTAAAACGAAATCCTTGATAACTTCAAACTTTCCTCTTTTTTATCATGATGTTGCTTACTGATGTACTCTTGTTTTCTTATTGAGATGTAATCCATAATGAAGGCTGTAGTCATTGATCTACTTCAGTAAGTGCTTCAAGTCCTCTTCACTTTCAACAATGAAGGTTATGACATCTACATGTTGCTGATTGGTAATGGGCCTTATACCAATCCTGCTGCCACATTTTTCTTTATATAGTCCAGCTTCTTAGACTATTTGCTCAGCAATATAGATTAAATAAATATAGTGAAAGGGTACAACCCTGACACACACCTTTACTGATTTTAAACCATGTGGTATCCCCTTGTTCTGTTTGAATGATTGCCTTTTGTTCTATGTACAGGTTCCTCATGAGCACAATTAAGTGTTCTGGAATTCTCATTCTTCGTAATGTTATCCATAATCAGTTAGGATTCACAGAGTTGAATACCTTTGCATAGTCTATAAAACACATGTAAACATCTTTCTGGTATTCTCTGCTTTCAGCTGAGATCCATCTGTGATCAGCAATGATATCCCTCATTCCATGTCCTCTTCTGAACCCAGCTTGAATTTCTGTTCCCTGTTGATATAATGCTGCAACAGTTTTTGAATTATTTTCAGCAAAATTTTACTTGTATGTGATGTTAATGCTATTGTTTGATAATTCCACATTCTGTTGGATCACCTTTCTTTGCCTTTGGGCACAAATATGGATTGCTTTCAGTTGGTTGACTATGTAGCTGTAGTGCTTAATGTGTTAAGTTGCTAATGGAAAGGTCTGCAGTTCTAGCCAATAACCCACAAGCCACTCCGCTTCTGTAAAGACGGCATTCTTGAAAATCCTGTGGGGGCAGTTTTACTCTCTCCTGTAGGATCGCTATGAGTTGGAATTGACTTGATGGCAGTAGGTTTAGATAAAATATTCAGGTCAGTGCAAATATTGTTGTTGTTATGTGCCGTCGAGTCAGACCTGACTCATAGCGACCCCTCCTTGGGTTGCCAAGGCAGTATTGCTACGGAAGTAGAGTGCCCCATCTTCCTTCCAAGGAGTGGCTGGTGGGTTTGAACTGCCAGCTTTCTGGTTAGCAGTCAAGTGTCTTAGCCACTATGCTACCAGAGCTCCTGTGCAAGTATTAGTATTTCATATTTATATACTCTTTCACAGTCTGAAGTTTATAATTTTCATTTATATGGTACAATGTTTTGTGGGAAACAAAATGGTATACCAGAATTTACTAATTTTGAGGTTCACAAATATCTTAGTATATATCCCTTCTGAAGGTCAAGGTTTTATTGCAGTATACATTTTATCCTCACAACTGAAGTTCATTCATAAACATTTATTGACTGCTTGGTACTTGTCAAGGACCTATGTTGTTAATATATTTTTCTGCAACCAGATAATATGAGTTTTAGTTCTATATTTACTTCTTGCTTACCATGTGACCTTTATACTATTATGTAACTCTTCTAGGTCTCAGTTTCCCTACTTCAAAAGCTCAGGGTGTCACATTCACTGTGCCTGATTTAAAAAATCATAATTTTACAAAAATGAGAGTATTTTAAGCAGAGTTAATTGCTGTCACTTATATAACTATAGAAATTAAAAGGGATTTTGCTTGAACAGGAAAGAAAAAAAATGAAGAAATAGACAAACTTTACAAAATTTTTCATAAAATAAACTGGTTTATAAAATAAACTCTTTAAATGCTTCTAAACCAAAAACCTCAATACTATCAAGTTGACTCAGACTCCTAACGGCCCCATAGGACAGGAGTAGAACTGCACCATAAGGTTTCTAAGAAAGTAATCTTTACTGAAACAGACTGCCTCATCTTTCTCCTGTGGAGCAGCTGCTGGGTTCGAACCACTTACCTTTTGGTTAGTACTCAAGTGTTTTAACCACTGCACCACCAGAGTCCATTGAAAAATATTTACATATTATAAGTACTATATAGACTATTTCAAAGTACATTGAACTTCCCATTCTAACTTATAATAAGCTATACATGATAAACTAGCTAAGAATTTATAATTTTCCCCTTTCATATATTTGGCTCCTTTATTTAGCAGATGTTAATGAAAGAGCATCGGCATGCAGTGAAAAGTGTACTAACTTTACAGGCAAAAATAATCTTAAAAGGATCACTACTCACTGACTCTAGGACCTTGGGATAGAACTTTAGGCTTTCTTCTTCTTCTTCTTCTTTTTTTTTTTTTCCCTTCCCAGTTCCTTCATGGGTAAATTGATAGTAATACCCATATACATATTTCAATGCTACTGATATGGTAAATGACATTGTTTCCCAGTTAATTGAAAACTGGTAAAACTCTGATACAGTTTGTACACATTATACCAATGTTTGTTTATTGGTTTCTACAAGTGAACTATGAGTACAAAAAGTGTTAAGATTAGGAGAAACTGAGTGAAGACTATATGGAACTCTCAGTTAACTTTTGCAACTACTCTGTGTCTAACATTACTTCAAAATATGAAAGTTAAAAAGAAAACAGAAAACATTTGGTGGATATTTACAGAGATCAGAGAATAGATATTAGATAATATTTTCTTGGGTGAGGTAATAGTATTTGGTTTAGTGGCACATGGTCCTTAGTTTTAGGATATGTGTGCTGAAATATTTAGGGCTTAAGTATCATAAATAAATCAGCAGCTTATTTTGAAATGGATTGGTAAAATAGTGTATGTGCTAGATGAAATATGCAGGAATCAAATCAACTGCATCTGTGGAAATAGATGATGAAGAAGCTCAATACAGTCAGAAGAAGGTCAGGGACCACCTGTGGAATGGACAAGCAATTGCTCATATGCAAGTTTCTGTTGAAGCTAAAGACAAAAAATAAAACATGTGCACAAGAGCCAAAATACAACCTTGAATATACCCCACCTGAATTTCGAGACCATTTAAAGATTAGATTTGATGCATTAAGCACCAATGACAAAAGACAAGATGAGTTATGGGTTTACATCAAGGGCATCCAAAATGAAGAAAGCAAAATGTCATTAACAAGACAGGAAAGAAAGAAAAGACAAAAATGGATGTCAGAAGAGACTCTGAACTTGCTCTTAAATGTAGAGTTGTTAAAGCAAATGGAAGAAATGATGAAGTAAAAGAGCTGAAATGAAGATTTCCAGGGGAGGCTCTAGAAGACAAAATATTATCATGAAATGTGCAAAGACTTGGTGTTAGAAAATCAAAAGGGAAGAACACACTTGGCATTTCTCAAGTTGAAAGAAATGAAGAAAAAATTCAAGTTTCAAATTGCAATACTGAAGGATTCTATAGACAAAATGGATTCTATGGGCAATCACCTCATATGCATGGGAAATCTTAACAATCAATAAGGAAGACCAAAGAAGAGTTGATGCCTTTGAATTGTGGTGATGATGCAGAATACTTAAAATACCATGGACTGCCAGAAGCATTAACAAATATATCCTTACCTCTCTCTTACTGGGAACTCAGGTGGCATAGTGCCTAAGGCATTTGACTGCTAACCAGAGGGTTCGCAGTTCAAACCCACCAGCCACTCCTCAGAAGGCAGGTTGGGCAATCTACTTCCATAGTGATACTGCCTCGGAAACCCAAAGAGGGGTCACTATGAGTCGAATCTGACTTGACGGCAGTGAGTTTGGTTTTTGTTTTGGTCTTACCTCTGACACCATACTCAGATCTTATGACTTGACCAGGGAATAAACTATTCCATTATTTTACCCTGTTACTGAATCTGGTCTACAATTTTAACTGATTCCTTAGTGATCAACTTCCCAGCCCTTGATCCAGGCAATCATGTGGAGTTGGCTCACATTATACCAATTCCAGCAGAGAGCATCCTGATTATTTCTATAATGTTCGTATTCCTAGACAGTAATTTTTCCTGAATTCTGGCAGTGAGTTTGGAATTTTTTGGTCTATGCATGACTGGATTTAATCAGATTCATTATTGGCATGAGGAATTTTATAATGGAAGTCTTTAGAAGATAGTTAGACAATTTTTTAAATTATGTCAAGTTATTGTTAAAGATCTCTAGTGAAGGAATCTCCTGTGACAAGTCTATTTCATTGAGAAAGTTGGTCATTCCTTTAGGCTAAGTCTCTTCTACCTCTTCTCATATTATCCTTAATGTTGTAGGATTTTTTTTCTATTTCTTGATGATAATTTAGATTATATAAGAAACCAAACCAAACTCATTACCATCAAGTTGATTCTGACTCCTAGAGACACTGTAGGAACAGGGTAGGACTGCATGTAGGGTTTCAAAAGCTGTAATCTTTATGGAAGCAGACCACCACATCTTTTTCCTGTAGAGAGACTGATGGGTTCAAGCAGCTGACCTTTCAGTTAACCACTGCGTGGGTAACCACTGTACCACCAGCACTCTCAGACTGTAAAGAAGTGTTATTAAACCTTCCCATCTATCCTATTCTTAAAAGAGCTTGGTAGTGTAGTAGGTAAGACATTTGGCTGCTAACCAGAAGGTCAATGGTTCAAATCCACCAGCTACTCTGTAGAAGGAAGATGAGGCAATTTACTTCTGTAAACATTTACAGCCTTGGAAACCCAATGTGGGGTGGCTATGAATTGGAGTCAAGTCGATGGCAGTGGGTTTATCCTATTTTTTTGGCTTAAGAATACCATTCCTTTAGTCTTTGATGAAAGCTACTATTTTCCAAATTTTAATACATTTTACCATAAATCTTTCTAGCTCATGTGTGTGTGTGTGTGTGTTTGCTATTTGCCGAATATCTGAATAGACTTGGCATATTTTATGTTTGTGTGTTTCATAGTCATCCTGAAATCCAATACTTTAGAGGAAAGCAGCAACAGATTGAAAACATGGATGGAACTTCAGCCCCTCAACCCTTCCAAAAATTAAATGCAGTCACCGCTGCTAAGTGCCCATGAATGTTGATTTGACCCAAGTCCTCCATCTTGCATAAGTGTTATTCCCTTGGATGGTTAAATAATACAGTAAATAGAGAACTGCCTTAGAGAGCAGAAGGAGAAGTTTGAGTTGCATCATTTTCTCTTACGCCTAGAACCTTTCGTATTTTGCTGAAGGTCTCAGTCTCATCATCTGTGAATTAGAATTCCTGGCATGCACTTTGCCTACTTCAAAGTATTGTTTTGTGGATCAAATTTTAGGATTATTTGTAATCAATGAAATGATATTGTCAAATCAAATATGATTTCTATGCCACAATAACAAACAGATTTATGGACAGGGCAGCCTAATATATACATTAGACTGCGTGTGGATGTTTTAAAATGATTTCTTTCATCTCTTTAGTATGCTAGTTATTAAGCTTCAGTGAGCATAAATAGAAATCTTTCCAACTTTTGCAGTCTACTTGAAGTTTTTTTTTTTTTTTAAGAGGATTATGTTATTGATGTCGTCAAGGTGCAAATGCATAAGGATTAATCCAGTAGAGGGTTAAATTTGTTCATTTTTTTCTTTATATCCTTTGAAACAAGCATCTATCTTCTCTAAACTGAGAGAGTCCATAAAGGCTTCTCTATAATATGTTGGGCTGTTCATAAATTTGAAAGACATCACAAATTCATACAGCTAGGAAATTTGTGGAGGTAGCATTATTTGCTTTAGGAATATTATTAATTAAGTCATCTTTGCTAATATGCCCAAACATATCTACAAATCATTGCATTTACTACTAAGCCACAGTTTTCCACATCTATTACCTACAGTGATATAATTCATGAGTATATAGGCTGATGGTTGTAACGTAGATCTTATTATAAATTCGATTTCTCTTAAGTATCAGAATACATGGTAGTTACTGTGAAATACTTCTTTGTAGCCTACTCATCCCAAAACAATTTATTTCTAACTCTTACATCTTGTTACAAATAGCTTTTTACCATAAGCTTCCAGGATCCTTTGAGAAGATGTTGTTCATGTTCCTTAAATTTAAATAATGTTGTTCTTACAACTGATTATTACAATTAGAATATTTTTCAATCAGTTTATGCACTTGATTTAGTGACGATGTGTCCTTGGAATTACTTTACATTTTAATTAGAATAGAAACCAACCACAGGAAGCTCAACTAGTCAAATTTTACATCTGGGGCAAGGAGGTACTGATGAGTTCCAAGCTACCAATAATGATGTCAAGAATGCATCACAAGAATGGGACTAGTGAGTACAGGTCTGAAGTTCTTGAAGAAATTTGGGGAGAAATGATATATTCTAAAGCATTGGGCAGTCGGGAAAGGAAAGTCACTTCTGCGTCAGCTGCTGGAGAGGAGCCATCCAAAACCCCTTGCAGCCATGAAGCATTGTGTCCTTAAGTTAGTTAGGCTTTGCTTGTGAGTATGGATTAGATTTACTCTTGAGCCAATTCCCGCCCCCTCTTTGAGATTTTAGCCGACACTTTCAAGTTGAAGAGTAAAGGGAGGATATTAGTTGAATACCATCATCAAGCTAAGATTTTGAAAAATGCCAATTTATCTCAAGTTTTATGTATCCAAGTGATCTGAAACTAGCTAAGCAATACAAGGAACGTTTGCAGCCATACTGCACAGGGCTACAATGGAAGCAAAAGCCAATGGTCTTGAGTCATCATTGGCCTACATTGTATCCCCTTAGGGATACATAAGAGTGACCTGACTTTCTCAGAAATAAATGGGGCATATCATGGGGAAAGGACCCATTTTTTTACATAGGAACAAGAAAGTAAAGTAAATTTATAGGTGGCTAGGAATTGCTATAGATCATGTGTTGGGAAGAATCCTAAATTCCTCCCCCCCAAGTTTTCCTTTTCCTTGGTCTACACATATCCCTTCTTCCAGTTATTCAATCAAACACCTTGAATATGAGCCCGTAAGAAGACATAGTTGAGCCCTCCCAGATTTATGACCAGCAGAACTGTGAGCTAGTCAATGGGCATTGTTTTAAGTGGCTAAGTTTGTGTTAATTTGTTATGCAGCAACAGAAAATTAATATAGGTTACCAGATAAGTTATATTGTGTTCACAAAGTATGGTATAACATAATATCTGTACTAAGGGTGGTGGTAGTGGTTGCATTGTTGTTGCTTTTGGAGGCAGGTTTAGTGGCTGTGATGGTAAGGCATTTTTTTAGATGGTGAGAGCATGCACTTTCATTCATCTGTTGTTTCAGTCTGTGTATTATAACCTGGAATTGTCCAATTGCATATGAAGCCCCCACATGTGTGTTCTTAGAGCTTTCAATTGCCATAGTAGACCAGACACCTTTTGTACACTCTCTCAGACCCTTAGATCCAATATCCTTGGGGACTTTGGTCAGTCACTTCTTTTAGATGCAATATCCTTGGGGACTTTGGTCAGTCACTTCTTTTGTACCAATTGCAGTGACCAAATCTGTTTGGCTTCAACGCAGGTCCTACCATGGTCATCAAGTTCACTGTAGGTACAACCTGACAAGGCATTGCTTTGTACCTCTTACCCAGAAGTTGCTGAGGTGGGTCTGCGTGGCACCTGAGCCTATGAAATCCAGTAGTGAGAGGGAGTTAACATCCATAAGGCACACTTTGAACCATGGCAGATGAAAGTTAACAGAGAAATTCTCTTTCCTTCTTGCGAGCAGCCGGTTCGTCCTGAGATACAGTGATTTGTGTGGCCTCTCCGAAGAGATTACTGCAGAATGAAGCAAACAGTGCTCACGAAGCTAAGCAGTGGCCAGCTCGGTCATACCCACTTGTATATGCTTGTTCTCTTTGCTCTTCTCTCATTTTCCCACATCCCTGCTACCCCTGGGACTACACTTACATAACAGACAGCAGGGAGTGAGCTTTTCCATGATGTTCTGCCTTCTGGGGAACCCATGATAAAGCTTGAGACCCTTATATGGCTCCTATCATCTGCTTCAGTAATTCAGGTGAGACTGGTCTTGCCCAGGAAGCTGGGGATGAATTTCCCACGTATGATTCAGCAGAAAGCATCTAGCCTTCCTTTTTTTTTTTTTTTTTTTAGAAACCACCTTCAGCCTAGCTTTATATGTGTATAAAAGTGCCTTAATTGATTATATCCTAGCCTCCTCCTTTTAGCTCATTTGACCTTTCAGAATTGTCTGGCTTTTTGCCTTGGCTTATATCCCTGCTAGATAAGTTTTCCTTCCTGTCTTATCTTGGCATCACTATAAAATGTGGCTAGCAGCCTACACTGCAGTCCTCACAGTGTTGCTATCAGAATTAAGCGGGAAAATGTGTCTAAGTATCATTTTAGAGGGTGCAATGTCTATAGCGTAGCCCCTGGGTGGTGCAAACAGTTGATAGACTTGGCTGCTAACCAAAACATTGGCAGTTCAAATTCACCCAGAGCTGCCACAGATCTACTTCAGAGGACTCAGCCATGGAAGGCCCTATGCTCCCTTCTACTCTGACACACATGGAATGTCCATAAGTTGCAGCAGCCTTCAGCACTCCCCTAATTCAGATGGTAATAAAATTAAAATGAGGATGAACAAGGTGACTGAATTGATCAGAAAATATTTGCATGCCTCCTCTTTTTATTTTTATTTTTTTTTTATTGTGCTTTAGGTGCAAATTTACAGAGCAAAGTTTGTTTTACATTCAACAGTTCGTGTACATTTGGTTTCACTCCCCAATTGCCATGCCCAACCCTGACCCAGTCTTCTCCCCTCCCTGCCCAGTAACCTCCCTCTGCCCCATACCCCTCATAGTTCTGCACTCCTGTGTGTCCTGCATTTCCTCCGTGGGAATGTTGCCCCTCTGGTGCCTGTGGTCGATTGCTCCA
>NW_006921948.1:1060977-1062674 GCF_000298275.1 Orycteropus afer afer
ATGACCTGTTCAATTTCTTCCCTTGTTAAAGGTCTGTTCAAGTATTCTATCTCTGAGTGGCATAGTTTAGGTAGGTCTTGTGATTCCAGAAAGTTGTCCATCTCTTCTAAGTTCTCAAATATGTTGGAGTACAGTTTTTCATCATATTCTGTGTATCTTTTTTATTTCAGTTGGTCCTGTTGTGATAATACCCTTTTCATTTACTATTCTTTTAATTTCCATCTTCTTTTTCTTTACTTTTGTTAGATTTGCCAATGGTTTGTCAATCTTTTCAAAGAACCAGTTTCTTGCTTTGTTGAGTATCTCTATTTTTTTTTTTTTTTTTGGTTTTCTCTTTCATTTATTTCTCCTCTGATCTTTATTATTTCCTTACTTCTAGATAATGTAAGATATTGTTGTTGTTTTTTTTTTCCTAGTTGTTGGAGTTGTTGAGGTAGAGTGTTGATTTTGTTTCTTTCCTATTTTTTGATGTATGCATTTATTGCTATAAACTGACCTCTGAGTACTGCTTTTGCTGTGTCCCATAGGTTTTGGTAAGATGTATCTTCATTCTCATTTGTTTCTAGGAATTATTTTTAATTCACTTTGTATCTCTTCTATTATCCAGTAGTTTTGGAGTGGTGTATTGTTCAACTTCCACGTGTTTGATGTTTTTTCCTTGATCTTCCTGTTATTAATTTCTAATTTTATAGCACTGTGGTCTGAGAAGATGCTTTGAAGTATTTCAATATTTTTAATATATTGAGGCTTGTTTTATGTCCTAACATATGATCAATTCTGGAAAAGGAACCATATGCACTAGAGAAGAATGTGAGTTGTGCTTTTGGTTGGTGGAATACTCTTTATATGTCTATGAGGTCGAGTTAGTTGATTGTGTTGTTGAGTTCTTCTGTATTTTTATCGAGTTTTTTTCTAGTTAATCTCCCCCTCCTTGAAAGTGGTGTGTTAAATTCTCCTACTACTATTGTAGAGTTATCTATTTTCTTTTTCAATTCAATTAATATTTGCTTCACATATTTTGGAGTACTTTCACTGGGTGCATAGATATTTATTATCGTAAAGTCTTCTTGTTCAATTGACCCAGTCAGCATCTTGTTCTCTTATGTGGTTTTTCACCTTAAAGACTATTTTATCAGAAATTTATATTGACACTCCTCCTCTTTTTTTGGTTACCGTTGGTTTGGTATATTTTTTCCCACCCATTAACTCTTAGTTTGTTTTTATCTTTGTGTCTAAAGTGGGTCTCTTGTAGGCAGCATATCAGTGGGTCTTCTTTTCTTATCCAATCTTGCTACTCTTTTTCTCTTGATTGGTACATTCAGCCCATTCACATTGAGGGTAATTAGTGATTGTTATGCACTGATTGCTGTCATTCTACTGTGTTTTTTGTTGTTGTTGTTGTGTTGTTGGAGTTTCCTTGCTCCACATACTTTTCTGTGCTGTGTTCATTTTGTTATCAAGTGTTTCTTCTCTTCTTTATTGTTGGTTTTGTGTTTACTAAACCCATATATTTTCCTTCCTTCTGGGTTTGCTTAGGGGAATTGTTAATTTTCTCTGTGGTTACCATGGAGTGAATTCTCATCTTTATATTTTTGGAACAGTCTGTTCTATGAGGACATTGTCCTGTTTTCCTCTCTATTTGGAAGTTTTGTAGAACTTTTATTCCCTCTATTTGGTTATTGGCTGTTGTCATGTGC
>NW_006921948.1:1064295-1066397 GCF_000298275.1 Orycteropus afer afer
AAAAAAAAAAAAAAAAAAACATACTCTAGTCCCCTTTGTGCCAAAAAACTGTCCTTGGATAGCTGTCCTTACCTGCACTGCAAGTTAGTCCCAGGGTCCATGCGAGTTAGTCCTATGGTCCACTCACTTCTGGTGAGCTTCCCTCTGTGTTCCAAATTCAGCAGCACCTGGGCCAGAGGGGTCTCTGCTCCCTTCCTCTGGTCCCAACTTTACTGACAAAAGTAGGGGCTGAAGGTAGATCATGAAGTGGTCACAGGTCCTCCAGTATGTTCTCTCCAGTACCCCAGGGAGCCCTCTGATGCTCTGTCTAACTGACCAGTCAGCGCTCCACAGGGCAGGTTTGCCTTTTTTTTTTTTTCCTTCCTATTAATTACACTGCCTCTCTCTCCCTTCTAATCCTACTCCCCTGAG
The DNA here is from genome assembly GCF_000298275.1 of Orycteropus afer afer. Lineage (NCBI taxonomy): Eukaryota > Metazoa > Chordata > Mammalia > Tubulidentata > Orycteropodidae > Orycteropus > Orycteropus afer. Next base: position 1,064,707 of record NW_006921948.1, read on the forward strand.
TTTGGCACACTCTGACTTAATGAGCTGTTCAGAGCCCCAAAATTCCTGCTTCAAACTGCTGCACCTAGATTTTTAGGCACTAAGATGCTAGAGGGAACTAGTGTGTGGGCTACAGATAAGATGCCATCTTCCCATTCCCCTGCATGCTTGCTCTTTCCAGGCTTGTCCTCAGTGCTAGAAAGAAGACTTACACCATCCTTGCATTCAAAGAAATTGTAGTAAAACCCAGATATATCAGAATCAATGTTTAACCATAAAAGAGAAATTATCCTCTTTCTTTACGTATTGCATATTTTATGTATCCCACAGGATGTGGAAATTATTGAACAATATCATTAATATCACACGCAAGTAAGATCTTGCTGAAGATAATTCAAAATTGTTGCAGCAGTATATTGACAGAGAACTTCCACATATACAAGCTGGATTCAGGATAAGATGTGGAATGAGTGATATTGCTGATGTCTGATGGATCTTGACTACAGTGTAGTAAATTATATGCTGTGGTTTTTCTAGCCATAATCTTTGTAAACTCCATGGTGGAATTTGCCATGAGCAACTGAGTAGATCCTGATTGTAAAAGTTATCCATGTGGGGTATTTCTGTTGGGAGCAGCATGAAGTAATTTTCTGGGAAGTTTATTCTCCCTCAGGTGTATAGAACTCTGGTGTTGGGATTGGTTGGTTTTGGCCATCTGCCAGGCTCAAAAGGAGCCCTGCTAAAGGCAGGAGGAGCCTGTCTGACTGCCAGTTGAGAAAGACGTGCTGCTGAGAAAAATGCACTGCTGAGAGATGTGAGAGAGACACACACTGTTGAGAGAGAGACATGCTACTGAGAGAGACTGAGAGAGATGGCTGGCTGCTGAGAGAGACAGACAGCTGCTGAGTGAGATGGCTGGCTGAAAGAGACTGAGTGTGTTTCTGAACTTGAATTGTAACCTATCACTTCCCTAATAAACACTATAATCTGTGAGTTCTGTGTGGTCACTGCAATGAATTATTGAACCCAGCAGAGAGGTGGTGGGTGCCATGGGAGAATTGTTGGTGACAAGGTTAGTAAGAGGGCTGAAGGGTGTCGGCATGTCTGGCCTCATAGGAATAGGCCTTGGGCTGGTGATGGTGATTCTGTTTTCCTTTTGTGTAGTTAGAGGAGGTCAGAAGATGCCACCTCCTTGTCCCTTTGGCATTGGCTGAAAACAAATTATACCAGAAAGATGTTTACTTGTGTTTTGTTGACTATGCAAAAGCATTCAATTGTGTGGATCATAGCAAATTATGAATTATTACATTGAGAAGAATGGAAATTCCAGAACACTTAATTTTACTCATGAGCGACCTACCTATACATAGACCAGGAGACTGTCATTCTAATGGAACAAGGGGATACAGCATGGTTTTAAATCAGGAAAGTAGTGCATCAGGGTTGTATCCTTTCATCATACTTGTTCATTCTGTATACTGAGAAAATAATCCAAGAAGCTGGACTATATGAAGAAGAGTATAGCATCAAGATAGGAGGAAGACTCATTAACAACCTGCGATATGCAGACAACACAACTTTGCTTGCTGAACGTGAGGATGTCTTAAAACACTTACTGATGAAGATTAATGACTGCAGTCTGCAGTATGGATTACATTTGAACATAAAAAGAAAAAATAAAAGTTCTCACTACTGGACCAATAAGCAGCATC
>NW_006921948.1:1067007-1069663 GCF_000298275.1 Orycteropus afer afer
TGGCCAACTTCATCTATTCACTTACTCATTTAGTTGGAAAACAAGGAGCACCTAGAGATCATGTTGCATGTTATAGAATATTCATGCAACATTTTCTTTATAAAATCATAAAATTAAAAACTAGTTAAAAACTTAACAACCTAAGATTGAGTTAAATAAATTATGTTCTTTTCTTAGGATGTGATGTCATGCTGTCTAGAAAAGTAATTTCCAATGAGTTTTTTTTTTTTTTTTTCATTCTCATCTCTATTGATCTTAGCACAGGTGGAGGACAGAACCCTAAGTGAGTCACGAAGAGTCACTTATATAATCCCCTATTTCTAAGTGTGGGCAGAACCTGTGACTTACTACTAATGAAGAGAATATGGCAAAGGTGATGAGATGGCACTTGCTTTGACTAAGTTATATTTTATGACTAAAGTGATGGAATATCACACATAATTTCACACTATTGACCATTCTTTCCTTCTGGAAACACTCTTTTGCCGTGGCTTCCATGACAACACATTCTCCTGGCTGATACCTAATCTTATGTGCTCCTTACTTCTCCTCTATCTATGTCTGTTTCAGTGGTTGTGTGCTCATTGACTTGCTCTAGACTCTCTTCTCTTCTTATAATACAAAGATTTGTGTATACTGTGTAATAATCTATAGCTTTGCCCTCAGATACCATCTAGCCTAGACTGTTAGTTGCTCACACTGTTTTCCCCTTCTTCCTCAGTAACAGAGACCTTAAACTCAGCACACAACTACTCAAAATAAAGACTACATTTCCAGCTTCCTTGCAGAGAGATGTGGCATGTGGCCAAGTGCTGGCCAATGACAGTGATGTGTGTGCTGCCCAAAACATATCTTAAAAAGGAAGATAACATAGTCCCTTCTTGGCCCCTTCCTTCATCCTGGTTCTTAGAAGATAAATGGGTGACTATGCCTCATCTCAAACATAAAAAATCAGGTCCATACCACAGTGCTGGTGGAAGAGATGGTTGAGAGCTGCCTGAGTCTCAGACAACCGTAAAGCCCCCACACCAGTGAATGACTGCATGCCTCCACATTTTGATGTGAAAGAGAAGTGACCACTTCTCTTAAGCCACTGTTATTTGGGATTTTTGTTGCTTGAAGCTGAATCTATTTTCTATGTATAAACAACCTGTAATCTAGTCCACCCCTTCTCACCTCCAGACCCCAACATCCAACTGCTTATGGTTGTCACCATTTGAATGTCTCACAAGTACCACACATTCAACTGAGTTCAAACATCATTCCCATTCCAAAATAATATCAGGAATTCATTGCTCCTCCAGGGTTCTAATTCTCAACAACAAATCATGTCATAACACTCTCAGTTACTGAATCAAGAAACCTGAAAAGAAATCTTGACTCTGTCCTCTCTATCACTGCTACAATTGGCTTAAGCATTTGATTACTCATGTGTGACTGAATACTCATACACACACAGCTAGTAAGATCTGATCTCCGGAAATTTCTTCAATCTTTCTACTTCTATCTCTGCCATCATCCTAGTACAAATATTGAATCTGTTACATGCCACTTACCTGCCTCCCTGTATCAAATTTCACCCCTCTAAACCTTTAACCCCTTTGCAGTCAGATGTTCTTCCCACAGTGCAAGTCTGATTATGATGCTCTCATGGTCCAAAACCCTTAATATCCACCCTTTGGGCTCAGGATGAAGTCTCAACTCATTAGTATGGCATGGAAATACCTCAATAATACAGCCCTTGACTATTTCTATAGCAGAGTTTTTCAAACTATGGCTGTGACCCATTAGTAAGTTCAGGGAATTAATTTAGTTAGTCATGACCACTATCATCTTTAAATGAAAAGTGTAAAATAGAAATCAATAACAACCGCTAGTGTTGTGCTCACAAAGTAAGGGTGTTTCATGAAACATTTGTTTCAGTTTTACATGTATACTGCCAGTCACAATAGAAAATGCATTTCTTGCTATAGGTCACAGAGAGGACACTTTGAAAGTTTTATAGTGTCTTTCCATGCCATCTTTCCCCTTCCTTTATATTCTCTGGCCTTTTGAATTTCTTTCAGTCCCTCAAATGTGCTACTCATTCTTTTTCCACCAGGTTCTTTGCTATTTGATTTCACGTGTCAGAGTGTGTGTGTGTGTGCATCGACATAGCCAAATATTAACACTGGCTATCTTTGAGGGATGGAGTTGGTGATAATTCTTTTTTGTTTTGTACTTTTATGCATTTTTCAATATTTCAAAAATGGTATGGTATCACTTTTACAATCAGAAGAAAATTCAAATATATACATTTTATATAAATACAAAATATGTAGCATCGTTAAAGAAAAGGACAAGTAAAACATGATCATTTACCAATGAAATACTGTGTCACTTTGTAGTACACAAAGGTTGAGCAACTAACGGGCTGAGGAAGGCTTTACAGAGATGATTAGTGAGCTAGATCTAAATGCAATGTAGAAAATTATCAGGCAAAGTGAGAGAGAGAGCACTCCAAGCAGAGGGACCAGAACACAAGGGCATGAAAATGTGAAATCATGTCAGGGGAATGTTATGTGATTTGCTGTCACTAAAGGTTTTATGGGAGCCCTGGTGGCATAGTGCCTAAGGCATTTGACTGCTAACCAGAAGGCTGGTGGTTCAAACCATT
>NW_006921948.1:1070002-1071668 GCF_000298275.1 Orycteropus afer afer
AGAAAAAGTTACGGCAGTCTGTTTCCATAAAGATTTACAGCTTTGGAAACTCTGTGGGGCAGTTCTCCTCTGTCCTGCAGAACCACTAGTAGCTAGATCAACTCTGCAACAGCAGTGGGTTTGGTTTTATGGAAAAGGGTATACTATGTGGCAGGTAGAGGAATCATGGGAGATACAGGTGGGCCGACACACTGGGGTCAGATTTCAGTATATTCTGCAAGCAATGGGGGGCCATGCAAGGTTTATAGGCAGAGACTCTGAGGATCAGATAAGGGTTTGGGGATGGTAGCTGTAGCTGGAGTGTGGAGGGTGGAATGAAGCTGGAAGAGGAGGTATTGGAGAAGTGGCTGCATCTTTCCTTGCCATCTGCCTCCATCATCATCTGTTGACAGCCCACAGTGCTGTAGAGCTCAAGACCTCCTGTGAGCCCCTTCCCTGGGAGCACTTGCTGGGTTGTGAATCTGCAGGTGTGCTCTGTGCCTCGAGCCAGCCTCAGGTAGGTGGAGCTTCTGTCACTCAGAGCAGGATATAATTGGCCCCTGTGGGACGTTGATGGCAGCCACTTGGGGGCAGACATGGAGGGTGCGGAAGAGGGGTGAGCAGAAAACTCTGGGGATGTGTGATTACTTTGTGAATATTTATTCTATGTGACAAAGTGAATGCAGCTCAGAAAGTAGCACAATAAACACATTTATTACAGCTCCTGGTTTTCTTTGCTTCTACCAGGGAAACACCCTAAATTATTTGTCAGGCCTCATAATGGCTTTGATCTGGGTACTGAGTCAGAGTTTAGCTAACCCTGATACTTTGCCAATGCTTGACTGCTAACAGCACAGGTGAATCATGTGGGCCCTTTTCCTTTGCTTCCTCAAGAGGAGGGCTGGCCTAGGATCACTGTAGGCTTTACAGTTAGACCTGAGTTAGAATCCAGTGGCAAAAGTCAGTTGATCTACCATGCGATCAGAATGCCATACTCTCAAGATAGATGGAGACATTTAATGAGATAACCACTTTCAAGTTCCTGGGGGCACAGTGAGGTTTCAATAAATGATAGGGCTAACAATGGTAATATTAATAAAATGGGGGAGTCATTGTTGTGGTAGCACTGAGTTTGAGTTTGAGTTTATGGGGATGAAAATTTTGGCAGTGAATATTGGTGATGGCTGCACAGCATGATCGATGTAATTGGCCACACTGAATAGTACTTGTGAGAAATGTTGAAATGTGTTACCTATGTTAAAAATAATAGCAATATAACTTTTAAAGGGCTTAGTGACTAATGTGTATTGACCACATATTGCCAACTCTCAGGTGTAGCAATGATTGTGAGGCTGGCACAGGACCGGACAGTGCTTCGTTCTGTTGTATGTAGGGTCGCTAGGAGTCGGAGCTGACTTGACGGCACCTGATAACAATAACGACAACAGGCTATCTGCTTTACATGCGCTCCATTTAATATTCACATTTTAAGGACAAGAAAACTGAGGTTTGAAGAGGTTAATTTGCCTAATGCAGTAAATCTAGCAAGTCGCACATCTGAGATTCGATCCCGAGATTGTATGGCACCAGACACCAGATACCATAGTTGTAACTACTCTCTGATATCACCACAGTAGCTCATATATTTTTACATAAAAACAATATAGATATTTTCTATACATATATA
>NW_006921948.1:1072177-1074499 GCF_000298275.1 Orycteropus afer afer
TGGCATTGAGTTGGTCCTGACTCATAGCGACCCCTCCTTGGGGTTCTGAGGTGGTATCTCTACGGAAGTAGATTGCCTAATCTTTCTTCCAAGGAGAGTGGCTAGTGGGTTTGAACTGCCAGCCTTCTGGTTAGCAGTCAAATGCCTTAGGCATTACACCACCAGAGCTCTCAATATGATGTATAAGATATAAATATACCACAACATATATATGTGTGTGTACGTGTGTATGCACATTTAAAAACATAGTCATTCTTTCACATTTTGTTATTTTCTCTTGTAGCTAATCTGGGTTCTGCTCCTTAGGAGATAGAAATGATGCGTACGGTATTTGCAGCTATGATTAGTGCTATTACTAAGACTTAGCTGCACGGGTTTATTTGTACAAATCATGCATATCATTTTAAAAATGAATTTCTAAATAGCCTGCCAGTTTGACTCTTTTGGAAAAAAATGATTACATTTGCAGTAGTGACAGCAATGAAAAGTTGCAGGATGTTTAATTTTATATTACTTTCCAGCAGCAGTTACTAAAACCTCATCATACTTCTTCATAACTAATACTTTGCTGGAAAAGGGGGAAAGATCATGCCATTTTTCTTACTGTCTGGAAATGAGTAATTTTGATTTTAATAGCACAGGTATCTAATATAGAAAAGAAGTGTTCCACCAGCATTTGGACTTTTTCTTTCTGTCTTACAACTCACTGCCAGTCAGTTGCCTGCTATGGTACTTTAAGCAATCTTTTAAGGATTCTTCACCAGGGTTAAGTTGTCACAATCCCATCTTGCCTTGAAAACCTTTACTTGAGAATCCACTGCATACCCAGAAGCACACTGATGTTACCCCAGTGTTATGAGTATTAAACTGTCTCAGAGCTTTGACCTACCTCAGCTGGTCAGACTGCTTGCTGGCACAGGGCCAAGCTATGTCGTGAAGACAACACTTTTGGAGTGAGTGAGGATGTCTCTTGGCAGGCATGCCTCAGTCAACCTTAAACACGCTCTTTAATGATACAGGGGTTATAATTCTCCCTATCTCCTCTCAAAAGGGGATTTAATTTAGTTTCATTTCTTGCTAATGTTTCTGCCTAGAAGAACTACATTGTGGCAGTTTCCTTCTTGCACACATTTATTCAGACCTAATTTGACATATTATCTCATTTAAGTTAATTGTCACAAAATTCTAAGGGGAGTAGATGTTATTATTATCTCCATTTTACTGAGAAGAAAACAGCATCAGAGAAATTAAGAGATTCCCTCAAGATGGTACAGCCAACAAGTGGTGATCTGGAATTCTAAGCTAGGACTTCTCATGTCCTTTCTTTCCTCCATATCGTATAGTTTCCCATGATATCTCTCCTCTTGGAATTCCAATCGCACTCAGCTTATCTCTTTCATTGAGTACCTTTTATTTCTACCTCATATTATAATGATATTCTTGTCTTGTCTTTCCACTGAGTTTCATCTCCTTGAAAGTAAATGGCACACATTACTCATTTCTCTTTTCCTCACAGTGCTGACCATAAGGTCTGGCACTGTGTTTGATGTGAGGAAATTGCATTATGTGTCCAGGAGATGACGACAGGTAAACAGAAATGTGTTTGCACATCCCCCCAAGAGATACTGAGAAATTGCATTCCTTTTGCAATTGTTTTTCTTTAAGCTTTCTACTTCATGGAATAAATTCATATTCTCAGCCAAATCTCCAATGAATGTCTCAGTTTTTCTTTTTCTTTTAAGCAGAGCTTTTAAGTGTCAGTGCTCCCATCAGAATGAAGGAAAACAAGTTACATCAGATGTGACAGTAAAGAATGATCAGACATTATATGGCTATTCAACAAATGCTGCAGCTCAGAGAGCTCATTAATAATCCCCTGGAAATTTTATATACATTTCGTCCTTGCGCTGTCCTGTGATTTGGGTAGGACGGTGCCATTGCCATTGGACAGATGTGGAAATGGAGGCAGAAAGAGGTTACACAACTTGAGCAAAGTTATGTAGCATCTAGATCTTGGCTTCCTATCCATGTTGCCTTTTGGAAGAACCGATCCATCCACAACTACAGGAGACAGTCTCACCTTTTCCCCTCTCCCTCCTGTATCACCTAAACATCTCTTCAAGTCATTTCTTTTGTTATTCCTACCACCATCCTGGTCAAGACACTCATTGGTTTATACAATAATCCCCAACTATTGGTCTCCCTGCTACTGATCTTCCTCACTAACCTCAAAACCACAAAAAACTCATTGCCATCAAGTCAATTCCAACGCATAGCAGCCCCCATTGGTTTCTCAAGGCTATAAATCCTTACAGAAGCAGA
>NW_006921948.1:1074862-1076186 GCF_000298275.1 Orycteropus afer afer
CAGAAGGTTAGCAGCCAAAATGCCTTAACCACTACACCACCAGAACCCCTTCTTTACTAATGTACTATCTGTAAAAACCTCAAATCAGACTAACCACTCACCTGTTCAAAATCCTTCAGTTGTTCACAGCTCTTTAGCTTGGTACCCAAGACCCATAGCAGCCTCATTTGATTCCACCCTTCCACTTTATCATGTCCTATCACTGCACCCCCATGGTGACATTAATTGTCATTGGTCTCTTATGTTTCTACCATTTTACATGAATTTTTCTCTATTTAATGGAAATCCTTGTTTATTTGCTTGTTTCCTTCCCTAGCCTCCTTTCTATCTGGTTCACATCTACTTATTCTTCAGGACACTAAGTAGATACCACCTCTTCCTGGAAACCTTCCCTGATTCTCCAACTTCACCACTGGAACTCCTTTTCTATGGCAGAATAGTCTCTTACCCTTATCTTTACAGGATTTATCATATGACATTATAATTATCCAATTGTATCTCCTACTAGACTGTGCATATATTTGTATGAGCAAGGCCAGGTGGTATGGTTCTTGGGTAAGGTCTATTTGGGGGAACTGGAGGAACAAATGGCTGCAGCACTACTATGAGAGTTGGCGGGAGGACTCTAGCATCTGAGCTAACAGTGAACAGTGCTGTGGACCTCGCCTCTATCATAAGCCAAGTCATGCTTGATTCATACCTCCAGTATTTGAAAAAATCGACTCCTTGATAACAGTGGGTGAGTAACAACTAGAGAAAAGCTCATGCAATTCCTTCTAAAAATATTCATTCTACATTGGAATAAAACCAAATAAGGAGAAAAGTTGGCTGATTTTATTTAACCAAAATACCTTTTTGTCTCCTAGTCATAACTTTCCTGAAACAGCATCTCAGATATATTACCCCCCAAAAAAATCACTGCCATTGAGTCTATTCTGACTCACAGTGACATCTATAGGGTTTCCAAGGCTTTGAATCTACGGAAGCAGACTGCTTCATATTTCTCCTGTGGAGCAGCTGGTGGGTTTAATCTGCTAACTTCTTGGTTAGCAGCCAAATGCCTTAACCACTGCACCAACAGAGCTCCTTAAGAGTTTATCGTTAGAGTGCTCTTTTCAGAATTGGGAGTTATAATAACATACTCAGGTAGCATAGGTGGTTTAGTGTTAGGATTGTCAACTTCCACTGGAGTTGATTCCATGCCAGTATACCCACCAGCCACTCCTCAGAAGGAAGATTGGGCAATCTACTTCCATAAAGAGTGACTACCTTGGAAACCCAAGGAGGGGTTGCTATGTGTCAGATTTGACTCGAGGGCAGTGAG
>NW_006921948.1:1076416-1079898 GCF_000298275.1 Orycteropus afer afer
GCCACTATCCATCTGTCCATGAAGGCTTGTGTGTTGCTATGATGCTGAACAGGCTTCAGCAGAGTGTCCAGGCTGTGATGGACTAGGAAGAAAGGCCTGGTGATCTTCTTCCAAAAATCAGCCCTTGCAAACCCAATAGGTCACAACTGTCCAATCCACACCTGATTATGGGGATGACACAGGATCGGGCAATATTTTGTTCCATCATGCATAGGGTCTCCATGCATCAGGGACTGTCATGATGGCAGCTACAACAATAACAGAGGCAGTTATGGCTATGGTGATAGTGCAAATTTGTAATCATTTGATACCAATAGTTAGCTTATCATGATCTGTGGTTTATAATGGATATTGTAAGCTCATCATTAGTTGTGTGACATATGTGTACATTCGTCTAGTAAATCTTTGAATAAATAAATGAATAAATGTTTTCACATATATTAAGGTGTTCAATGATTCCCACTGCTGTTGTTGTTAGGTGATGTTGCGTCATCTCCAGCTCATAATGACCCTGTGCACAGCAAAATGAAACACTGCCCAGTCTTGTGCCAGCCTCACAATCCTTGCTTACCTGAGCCCATCGTTGATTCTCACTACAACCCTGGATATCAGAGCTGATGTTTTTTGGATTAAACAGCAACAACATTTAGAGATGTAACAAAATGGAGAAAATTGCATTTATCAGAATACTTTTCAGTGGGGATACTCCCCAGTGGGCTTCCTCCGAGTGTGCTTGAGTAATAATAGCTAGTCATCAAACTCACTGCTGGAAGAAGTAGAGGCAGGGATCCAGGTAAGGCTGGAGTCCCAGGCCACACCCCTCCCAAGTGGTGGGAAAGCAGGAAAAGCCGGTGGGGAGACCAGGACAGAGTGAGGAAGCAGAAGCAGGGATCTAGGTAAGGCCAGGGACCCAGGCCACTGCCCTCCAAAGTGGCAGGAAATCAGAGAAAAAGCCAGGGGGGCAGACCAGGACAGAGAGAGGAAGCAGAGGTAGGGATCCAGGTAAGGCCGAGGACCCAGGCCACGGCCCTCCCAAGCGGTGGCAAAGAGGCAGGGATGTATGTAAGGGGAGGGTGGGGAGGGTGGAGAGGTTTTGAACAGCTAAGGGAGACAAACGTGTCTGTCAGTTTGTGCTACTGTCATAGTGTGTTGCTGTGAGGCTTGAGGCTGTGCCACTGGTGTCTCAAACACAGTAGGGTTGCATATGGTACACCCATTTCAAAAGCTTACAGACTGAGACAGACTAAGAAGAAGGAAGAGACCATCCACTTTTCAAAAAATTGGCCAGGGAAAACCTTATGAATAGCAGAGAAACACTGTTTGATACATTACTGTGCAACTTCATGAATAGCCTGGAAAAATTGTCCAATACAGTGCAAGAAGATAAGCCACTTAGGTCAGAAGGCTCTCAAAATAGGACCAGGAAAGAACTGCATCATCAGAGCAGAACCAGCCTTAATGATATGGAGAATGTAAAGCTTTCAAGCCTCCATTTGCTGATGTGGCAGGACTCAAATTGTGGAGAAACAGCTGCAAACATCCATTAATAATTGGAACATGTTGTTGTTGTTGTTATATGCTGTCGAGTTGGACCCGACTCATAGCGACCCCTCCTTGGGTTTCCGAGGCAGTATCACTATGGAAGTAGATTGCCCCATCTTCCTTCTGAGGAGTGGCTGGTGGGTTTGAACCGCCAGCCTTCTGGTAAGCAGTCAAGTGCCTTAGCCACTATGCTACCAGAGCTCCCGGAATGTACAAAGTATGAATCCAGGAAAATTGGAAGTTGTCAAAAATGCCATGGAGCACATAAAGATTGATGTCTTAGGCATTAGTGAGCTGAAATGGACTGGTTTTGGCCATTTTTAATCAGACCACCATGTGGTCTACTATGCTGGCAATGACAATTTGAAGAGTAATGGTATGGAGTTCATCGTCACAAAGTATGGTTCAATATCTACCCTGAAGTACAATGCTGTCAGTGATAGGATAATATCCATGTGCCTACAAGGAAGACCCATTAATAAGACTATTATTCAAATTTATGCGCCAACCAACAAAGCCAAAGATGAGGAAATTGAAGATTTTTTTTATCAGCTTCTGGAGTCTGAAATTGACTGAACATGCAATTAGGATGTGTTAATTATCACTGGTGACTAGAATGCAAAAGTTGGAAACAAAGAAGAATCACTGGTAATTGGAAAATTTGGTCTAGGTGACAGAAATGATGTTGGAAATCTCATGATATAATTTTTCAAGCCTTATTCATTGCAAATACCTTTTTTCAACAACACAAACAGTGGCTGTACACATGGACTTCACGAGATGGAATACACAGGAATCAAATTGACTACATCTGTGGTAAGAGGCGATGGGAAAGCTCAATATCTTCAGCCAAAATCAGGCCAGGAGCTGCTCATATGCAAGTTCAACTTGAAGTTAAAGACAGTTAAAACACGTCCATGAGAGCCAAAATATGATCTTGAATGTATCACTCCAGAATTTAGAGACCATCTAAATAATAGATTTGATGCATTGAACACCAATGACCAAAAACAAGAAGAATTATGGGATGACATCAAGGACATCATCCATGAAGAAAGCAAGAAGTCACTAAAAGGACAAGAAAAGAAGAAAAGACCAAAATCGATGACAGAAGAGACTCTGAATCTTGTCTATCAGCGAAGACTAGCTTAAACAATTGGAGGAAATGACAAGATAAAAGAGCTGAACAGAAGATTTCAAAGAGCAGCTCGGGCAGCCAAAGCCAACTACTACAGTAAAATATGCAAAGACTTGAGTTAGAAAACCAAAAGGGAAGAACATGCTTGGCATTTCTCAAGCTGAAAGAACTGAGGAAAATATTTAAACCTCGAGTTGCAATATTGAGAGATCCAATGGGCAATATATTGAATGATGCCGGAACATCAAAAGAAGATGGAAGGAATACACAGAGTTACTGTACCAAAAGAACTGGTAGATCTTCATTCATTTCAGGAGATACCATATGATCAAGAATCAATGGTATTGAAGGAAGAAATCAAAGCTGCACTGAAGGAATTGATGAAGAACAAGGCTCTAGGAGTTGACGGAATACCCATTGGGATGTTTCAACAAACAGATGCCCCATTGGAGGCACTCACTTGGTTATGCCAAGAGATTTGGAAACAGCGATCTGGCCAATTGACTGGAAGAGATCCATATTTGTACCCATTCCAAAGAAAGGTGATCCCACAGAATGTGGAAATTATCAAACAATATCATTAATATCACACGCAAGTAAGATCTTACTGAAGATAATTCAAACAGGGTTGCAGCTGTATATTGACAGAGAACTTCCAGAGGTGCAAGCTGGATTCAGACGAGGACGTGGAACAATGGACATCATAGTTGCTGTCAGATGGATCCTGGCTCAAAGCAAAGAATACCAGAAAGATGTTTACTTGTGTTTTATTGACTATGCAAAGGCATTTGATTGTGTGGAT
>NW_006921948.1:1080530-1089856 GCF_000298275.1 Orycteropus afer afer
CCAGCCTTCTGGTTAGTAGTCAAGTGCTTTTAGCCGCTATGCTACCAGAGCTCCTGGTATAGATGATGTATAGCACTGGGCAAATTGGCTGCAAGGGACCTCTTTCAAGTGCTGAGGAGCAAGGATGTCTCCTTGAGGACTAAGGTGTTCCTGACACAAGCCATGGTATTTTTAATTGCCTCATATGCATGTGAGAGCTGGACAGTGAAAAAAGGAAGACTAAAGAAGAATTGATGCTTTTGAGTTGTGGTGTTGGTGAAGAATGCTGAAAGTACCGTGGACTGCTAAAAGAATTAACAGGTCTGTCCTGGAGGAAGTGCATTTGGAATGTTCCTTGGAAACGAGAATGGCCAGACTTTGTCTCACCTACTGTGGTTATGTTGTCAGAAGGGACCATTCCCTGGAGAAGGATGTCATTCTTGGTAAGGTGAAGTGTCAATAAAAGAGGGGAAATCCCTCAACAAGATGGATTGACACAGTGGCTGCAACGATGGGCTCAAGGATAGCAAGGATCATGGAGCTGGTGCAGGACCAGGCGCTGTTTTGTTCTGCTGTGCATAGGGTCACTATGAGTTGGACATGTCTCGACAGCACCTAAAAACAACATTAGAGTTCCTGCAGAGGTCAGTCTCTGTTATATCCAAGACTTTTGTTTGCTTACATACCAATGTAAGTACAGAGCTGAAATCCTTGGGAAGAGAGTAGAGGGACTGAGAGGCTGAGTGCTACCTAAGGAAAGGGTAGAGATCGTGCATCCTAGCTAGGCAGGATGGCTGGAGAGACTGTGCAGATGAATGTCAAATCTCAAAGCCCCCTTTTGTCTCTCCTATGAATTCTCCCTGGAAGGAAGATTGGGCAATCTACTTCTATAGTGATATCGCCTTGGAAACCCAAGGAGGGGTCACTATGAGTCAGACCTGACTTGACACCAGGTTATGGATTCTTCAGTAAGATCTACATGTCTTCCCCATGGTTTCATGATAAGTGTAATCCTTTCTTAAAAAAAAAAAATATATGATTTGGGTGAAAGTTTACAGATACAATTACTTTCCTTTTGACAATTTATACACATTCTGTTCTGTAAACAAGTATATTCTTTCTGGGAAATATAAATAGTGCTGACTGCCTCAGACATTCAGCCAGAGTTGACAGTTCTGGTACCAGGAGGCTAAGTACCCCATCCAGTCATTTTGATAGTGGGTGATGGTGGTTATTTGTTTATTCATTATGTAAATATTCACTGAGCATCTTCTAAATATCAGACACTGGGAACATAATAGTGAACAAGATTTCTAAGTTCCCTTTTCTTGTGAAACTTACATTTGAGTAAGAGAACTGGATATTGTAAAGATAAGCACAATAAAGCTTGTGATGAGTGGTTTGGAGGAAAAAAATAAAACAAGATTATGTAACGTAGAATAAAATGAAATTGGAGGTACTTTCAATAAGATGGTTAAGGAAAGTCTCTTTCTGAGGGGTGATGTTCAAGATGAGACCTAAAGAAGGGGAAGAAGTAACCTGGTTAAAAAGAAAGAACAAGAGGATTCCAGGCAACAGCGAGTAAAAGTATGAGGCAAGAAGATAGCCTGGCATGTTGTACAAATTGTCAAAAGATCACTGAGATTTTAGAAAAGGTGGTGGTAGGTGGCCTGATATGATGCCAAAATTGAGGTTTCCTAAAAAATTCTAGCTTAACATTCTTTCCATTTCACTTCTATACCTCACAATGATATAAAAAAATAATAATAGTATTTGTATTGGGCTGTCTACTTGGGGTGGCAATGAGTGATGTTGATTCCCAAATGCAACATGCTTTATTAGAAAGTTGTAATTAGAAAGTTTTCTTTACATCATTCTCACTTTCACAGGGATTGCCCTTTTTCAGTGACACTTGTTGTTGTTGTTGTTATGTGCCATCGAGTCGGACCCGACTCATAGCGACTCCTCCTTGGGTTTTCGAGGCAGTATCACTACGGAAGTAGATTGCCCAACCTTCCTTCTGAGGAGTGGCTCGTGGGTTTGAACCACCAGCCTTCTGGTTAGCAGTCAAGTGCCTTAGCCACTGTGCTACCAGAGCTCCCTTCAGTGACACTAGTGATGCCTTGTTTTAGTACCAGTATCTATTTTACATTGCTGCCTTTTCCAAAAAGATGGAAAGAGTTTTATTTCTTAGCTATAAATGACAGGAGAGCATTGATGTGATGAATAGCTTTAATTTCAATAAGTGTATTCAAACCTGAAGAGGGCCAGGAGTAAAGCATTCTGCTGATACGTTCCAAAGGCAGTGTTACTAATCAATCCATCTGGAATCCCCAAAAGCAAAATTGGGAGTTCAGAAATAAATGTCTGTATGAAAAGATACAAGCGTTTTTCCATCAGGGTCTTTGCTAAGAATGAGATCGATATTTCTCCACGTATTAAATAGCCTGAGAAAGCAGGTTAGGTTTCAATAGCATCTGTTGGTTTTCATGACACTGAATGGGAATCAAACACCACTGCAGTGCAGTGAATGGCTTAATGTGGCCTCACTAGCCATAGGGTTTGTAACTCCCACCAAATGACTGGGTGAGACTATGCAAAAATGAGATGCTTGTGGCCCACCAAGGGACTGGATAAGTTGTTAATAATGTAAATAAAGTGCAAGGCACCATTATGGGGGAGGGGCCTTACAAATAAGGTGTATGGAAATCTAATGCGAGTATTGGTCAATTTTGCCATCCCCCCCCAAAAAAGCTTGCTGAGGTGGAGTTGGTCTCGACTCATAGCGACCCCTCCTTGGGTTTCTGAGGCAGTATCTCTACAGAAGTAGATTGCTCAGTCTTCCTTCTGAGGAATGGCTGGTGGGTTTGAACCACCAGCCTTCTGGTTAGCAGTCAAATGGCTTAAGGCACTATGCAACACCATCCCAGTAGACTTAAAATGAGCCATATCAGAGGCGAAGGGAGATCTCACTACCATCAAGAAAGGAGAACTAAGAGTGGAGTGTGTCTTTTGGAACCTGAACCCCTGAGCTCAACCTCCTTCACCCAGAAGATAGAGAGAGAGCTGTAACACTTTGCTGAGACGGGGAGAAGCAATGGCATAGATGGCAGCAAGAGAACCAGGAGACCTGTCAGGACACCCAGCAGAGGCAGTGCCTATGTGTGCGTGTGGGTATGGATACGGATACGGATGTGACTGTGACCAAATTGGTTCTAAACAAGACTGGCATGTGCTATTTCACCACTGTGTGCCTCAGTTTCCTCATCAGAAAAATGGGGTAATGCTTTTTTTTAGGTTGATCCAGAATACCAAAATTAAAAAAAAAAAAAACTCTGAAAATATGGCAACAACTTATTTGACATGACACTTGCTTATTCACATAATCAACTATTTTCTCAAGAAATAGAAAGCATGTCTTTACACACAAATTCACTGAGGATATATCTTCTCTTACTTTGTTTGACAGGACAAGAGAGAGAGAGAGAGAAAGAGAGAGAGAGAGAGAGAGAGAGTTTATATATATATATATATAGCGCAAGGCAACACACTACCGTGAAGTAGGACCCGACTCATAGCCACCCCTCCATGGGTTTCTGAGGCAGTATCACTACGGAAGTAGATTGCCCAACCTATCTTCCAAGGAGTGGCTGGTGGATTTGAACTGCCAGCCTTCTGGTTAGCAGTCAAGTGCCTTAGGCACTACGCTACCAGAGCTCCCATACATATATAAATTTTCTTTGCAACAGGGTTGTTTTGAGTCATTTTCTTTTATTCATAAAAGCTCAAATGATAAAAATATGCCAGAAAAATGAGTTAAGTGGCGGTAGTTATTGTAGGAAAAGCTTAAACAAAAGCTGGAAATAATAATAATAACAACTAGATTTGCTACTATAGATGTGCTTAGATTTGATGTTACTGTACATTTATGGCTCTGAAAATGTCTTTAATAAAAACAACCCTTATAGAAAAATAACAGTTACTGAGTCTAAGAATCTCTAACTTCTAATTTCTCCCCCCCTTTTCCCCTTCAGAAACAGTTAGGGAAGTTAGAAATGTATCTATCTTCTTCTAGTAGAACAGAGGATATTGAATGGTTACTAACCCTTTTATCATGTTTTCCCTTATTTATTGTTTGCCTGTTTAATTTCTTTGGACTTTGATAAATAAAGAAGATATTGTGGTAGTTGAATTCTTATTTCTTGTTTTTTTCGTAGTTTCCATAGCATCTGTGCTTAAGAGAATTCTTTCCCTTTCTGGATTTGTAAATATTGTAATATTAAATAAAATCCCATATGTTTTGTGACTTTTTGTGTTTTATATTTAATTATAATCCATCTAAAACTTTTTAAATATATAGTGTGAAGACAGCTCTATTATTTTTTCCAGTCAATTTATTCATCTCCATTCACTTAATAATCTATACCTTGGCTCCTTTCCTTTATTTTACTTTAAAATCCTGTACAGAGTAGGGTCTGCTCCCAGGATTGGGTCTATTTTCATACCACTATTACATTTTCATTATAGCTTTACAATATATTTCCACATTTGACAGTGCTACCACTCTTTCTCTTCTTTCTGCAAATGTTATGGCTACACTTGCCTGCTTTTTTTTTTTTTTCTGATGTAGGTTGTAATAAGAAGAAAATTGCCAACACAATTGCAACAACAAAGGAAAAAATATATAAAACAAAGCAACAACTTTTTTTTTTTTCAAAAAAAGATGAATGAAGTCAGTAAGATAGAAAGAAATAATCCATCATATCTGTGTATTTAAATGTCCTTTACTCCTGGCCATTTATAAGCTAGGGAGGGCAAAATTAGTGTTTGATCCATTGCCTTTACCCCTTCCCATTCTTAATACATGCCATGATGTACTAGTTCCCAAAGCTTTATTATCTAATAAAGAAAGAGAAGCAAGTGGCCTGCATTATAAGATTCAATCATTTTGCCTGCACATAAAAGAATTCCTTGGCATTTTCAGAATCTCTCTCTTCAGATTGAGAGAAATCTTATGAAAACTCATTTGTAGGACATGCTATCCTTTGTAAATTCATCTTCGGAAGTGTTTCAGCATTGTATTAAATGCCATTTTCATTTTAATAAATTTTTCTTGATGATATTTCCATATGAATATATTTTCCATGGTAATAAAAATTTACTATCAACGCATCCACATTTTCAATGGAGCTTTTTGATGAATTATTCAATAAATATGCAAATAAATGACATATTTATATGTACAGTCTAAGCTAAGTCACTATTCCAAACTTATTCAGTTGAAAAGCAAATACTTTCTTATAGGTTCACCATGGTTAACTAGACAGTGAAAGACAGTAGACTTGTTACAAATGATTACTCCTTGCATTGGGCCTCAAAACAATCTTTATTAAAATATTAATTAATTACAAAATATGGGTGTATAAGTAAACAGTCTTTTATAATACTTGAAACTTCGACAGAAAGCAATTTAAAATTGTTAAAACTGTCCTCTCCAAATGACACAGATGGAATGTTCACCTCTCCCTCTTTTATTTTTGAGGGATCACATTTTACAGTGGATACCACCTTGTAAAAGGAAGTTATAGTACCATGTTGAGTCATAGCAAATTGGATTAGTGAAAATATGTATACCAGTTTATAGTCAAGGTTTGAGTGTGCAATAGAGACCAAATGGAGCAGTAAAAGGGTGAGCAGCTCCTGTTGCAATCATCTTGGCCCCCTGCAGAGCCTGGCATTATACTCCTTGAAAAGAGTGCTACACAAAGGAAGGACTGAAGATGAGGAATCTAGGCAATGCTTCCTTCCTTTGCATAGCATTCTTTTCAAGTTTGTTATTTTTGCTGTCTGCTTAGTTTGTGAGCATGTCTAGATGTTCCTGTGAGGTAAATGGTTAAAAAAGCCAACAAATAGATTTGTTTTGTTTTGAAAGTCAAACCTTTTGAATAGCAATACCCTTCCATCCAGGCCCAACCCCCCCCAACCCACATCTATTATTCTATGCTTACCAAGAACGCTCCCAGCTCTAGATATTGTCATTCCCATTTTTATATGGTTGAACCCATGAATATCTGTGTGTTTACTCAGACATGTTCACTTTCTAGCCAGTCTGCGTACCTATCTATGCACCCACTGCCATGCCCTGATACACACTAAGGATTGTTCAAAACAAATGTCCATGGCCATATCCAGATCCAAAACACATAATCTATAGTCTCACCTATGATCAAAATGTAGAGCCACACTCAAGTCTATCCCCTTTCTGGTATAATAATAGGGCATGCTGTAGTAGGCAGAATTCTAAGATGACTCCATGGTAATGTACATGCCCTTAACTCCCTCCCTTTGAGTGTAGGTATAACTCAACTTTTAGCCAACAGAAAAATGGCAAAGGTGATGGGATAGGCATTCCCATGATTACATTGCATTACATAAGAATCTGTGTTAGCTGACTGGAGAACGTTATTCTTCTGCTGGCTTCAAAGAAGTAAGATGTCATGTTGTGAGAGGTCCACAAGGCTAGGATCTGAAAGCCAACTGCCCATCCAACAGCCAGCAAGAAAATGAGGACTTCAGTCTTGCAAGGAACTGAATTGTTCCAACAACTTGAATGAGCTTGGAAGGGAACCCTGAGCTCCACAGAGGAGCACAGCCTAGTTGACACCTGGATTGTATCAGGAGACACTGAACAAAGAACTCAGTTGACCAGAGGACCCCGCTAAAATGCAAATTGTGAGATAATAAATATATGTTGTTTTAAACCACTAATTTGTGTTGTTGTTGTTGTTATGTGCCGTTGGGTCAGACCCGACCCATAGCAACCCCTCCTTGGGTTTCCAAGGCAGTATCACTATGGAAGTAGATTGCCCCATCTTCCTTCCGAGGAGTGGCTGGTGGGTTTGAACCGCCAGCCTTCTGGTTAGCAATCAAGTGCCTTAGGCACTATGCTACCAGAGCTCCCCACTAATTTGTAGTGATTTGTTATTATTCATTAGAAAACTAATACATGTGCCCAGACACATATGCCTAATGTCATGTCCACTAACCAGTATCCACACCAATAACCACATGCAGGCAGTGGCTATAACAACACCCAAGATTGCCAAGACTATCTGTTTTCACATGCCCTTAGCTTCCTAGAATGTCAAGACATACTCCTTTTTCCATGCCTTAATCCATATACAAGCCCAGACAAGCTCATGTTCAATCCTAGTGCCATATGATACATGCATCTGGACACAACCACTCAGACAAGTATCTAACTATGTCCAACTCAAACTTATGCCTAGGGAGTCCAACAAGCTGGACATAGTCATACATAGGTAAGCCTACATGGAAAACCTTGCTGTGCCAAGCACAACTAGGCTCATGCTAATTGCCATGCCCACCTGGATATTAACATCAGCATGTCTTCATACAGGTGCATCTATCCACTCTATCCATCCATGGCCCTCACACACCCATGACAAGTATTCCAAAACCTAGGTCAGCCAGACAAGCACATGTCCATCTAGACAAGTTCATGTCTTGAGTTAGATGCACAAAACCCAAGGGGGACTAGTGAATGTATGCATGTTTTGATCAGAAATGACAGTGTGCATGACTCCATATATCATGTGAAGATATATGGATATGGCTACCTCTCAGTTTTTGTTCATCATAACCTGTAATCCTGGGACATAGGAAGCAGAAACTAGTCTTGAAGAAGAGAGGGCTGATAAGAGCCAATCATCAGGTAAATGCTCCAGTGAAGCAGGTAGGGTTTAGGAGAGTACCAGTGTCAAAGTAAGAGCTCTGGTGGCGTAGTGCCTAAGGCATATGACTGCTAAGAGAAGGCTGGAGGTTCAAATCCACCAGCCACTCCTCAGAAGGAAGGTTGGGCAATCTACTTCCATAGTGATACTGCCTGGGAAACCCAAGGAAGGGTCACTATGAGTTAGATCTGACTCGGCGGCAGTGAGTTTTGAGTTAGTGTCAACACAGAGACTGGAGTATTAGTCTGAGAATCAAGACTGAAGCCTACCTGTACAGACTGGGCCAAGGTCACAAGGAGAGAGGGGAGAGCCATGATTGTGTGGCTGCTTAGAGCTCCCCCAATTATCTATGGCAAAGAGACTAGTAAATGAGATGGAAGGGTTCAGGATGCGCAGTCAGACAGAATTTGTCTTAGTTCTCATGAATCCCCCAAAACAGACTTAATAACCCTTTCCTTTATGTTCCTGTTAGAACTTTGATATATGTCTTTTAGCATATTTTATATTAGTCTTTAATTTCTCCTGTTACCACCAACTGGTCTTAATATTGTTATTATTGTCATTTTTTAATATTACTATTAGTAGCTTTTGTTCATGGATTGCCTTCTAAGATCTGGGAACTCTGCTGGTCACTATGGATAATCATCATTTCTGATCTTTGCCACCAATTTGCTAATATTTTATTATCATCTATTTTTAAATGTGGATGCTGAGATATAGAGAGATTAAGTAACTTGCCCTGGATGACACTGGGTGGTCATGGGGGAAGGGCACGAAGTTTAAAGTTGTGACTGTCAACCTTTGGAGCTGACCTCATCATCACTCTGATATATAGCTTCCCTCTGGTGGCATAGTGCCTAAGGCATTTGACTGCTAACCAGAAGGCTCATGGTTCAAACCCACTAGCCACTCCTCAGAAGGAAGATTGGCCAATCTACTTCCGTAGGAAACCCAAGGAGGGGTCGCTATGAGTGGGATCTGACTCTACGGCAGTGAGTTTGGTTTTTGGTTTTCATATCTGCCAAGCTTCATCTCCTTCTCAAACCCACTTCTGTCCATCAGATGTGCTCTGAGTCTTCACTATGTGAGATGGTTCATTTTATGTGTCAACTTACTAGAATACTCAGGCAAACAGTAATCTAGATGTTGGTGAGAAAGAATTTTGTATATGTGGCTAACACCTATTATCAGTTCAGTTTATATAAAGGAGACTACCCTTGATAACATGAGTAAGCCTCATCCAATCAGTTGAAGGTCTTGAGAGCAAAAATTGAAGTTTCCAGGAGAAGATGAAATTCTGCCTCAAGGCTGCAGTATTAATCAACTCCTGCTGAGCTTCCAGCCTGCCAGCCACCCTAAACATTTCAGACTCAAGGCTGTAGCATCAACTCTGGCCTAAGTTTCCAGCCTGCTGGCCTGCCCTTTGAATTTCATATCTGTCAGTCCCACCATCAAATTAGCCAGTTCATTAAAATAAATACCTTTCTATTTTTGTCAACCAAGGTTTCTATCTATCTATATGATTGTCTCTGTTCCTCTGGAGAACCCTAACTGATAGACCATGTTTCTATTCTCAGTACCAAGTACAATGTC